>NW_026931149.1:0-46523 GCF_032062105.1 Saccostrea cuccullata | reverse complement strand
ACATTATTTATAAACATTTACTGCGTTCCCAACAGTCCGTTTTCTGTGAAGTTTCATTTCTGTACAAATTATACGTCAGCTCATTACAATTGTTGTTATATATAACCTGACAAGATATGAAAACAATAAACATTTAAATGACGGCTGTTTGAACAAGTCCGTTCTGTTACATAAAAAAATTATTGTTAACAGACATTTAAATCCTGTGTCAGTTGGAATTTAAAGAGACAAGACTTAAAAAAAATCATTTAAAACGTCCACTGTTTGAGGTACATGGAATGAATTAATTATTTTGTCCCCCGCTTGAAAAGGGGGGATATTGATTTGGGTCTGTCCGTCCGTCCGGCTTTCTGTCTGTCTGTAACGCTTTCGTTTCCACACAATATTTCGAAAACCCTTTGAGCTTTTGCAATGAGATTTTGCATAACAATTTCCTGTGGCTTAAGGAAGACCTCTAGTGATTTTGAGGTCAAAAAGTCGAACTTCAAGGTCATAAATGTAAACATTCTCTTTGTGTATAACACTACCGTTTTCGGGCGATATTTTAAGAGGATTTTGGGCTTTTGCAATGTAATTTTATACCAAAAGTCCCTAGGGCCTCTCTCGCCCCTCTCAAAGTGTCCCGCCCCGTTTCTTTTATTAGTATACTTTTATTAGTATATTTTATAGTATTACATGTCGTTATTTTTAGCACAGGGGCATAAAGGAGAGATATTACGCATATTACGCATGTTATATACCCTTTCCAACAAATGTTAATTGAAAAATCACCCTTAAACAAACCCTTTAATAAACACGAATAGACCTTATGTCTTAAGGTCTTGAATAAAGATTGAACAAGTGATTTCTTCACTTAGTGAGTATGAATATAAAATGTCAGGTTATAGCAAACAACAAATTGTATAAGAACAAAACGTTATGCTAATTTCTCAATACAATGCATCTAGCTTTTGTTAATATTCACAGGTTATAGCAAACAACTAATTGTATAGGGACAGAATGTTATGCTAATATCTCAAACCAAAACTCAATACACTGCACCATGCATTTGTTAGTAATAATGTCAGGAGTTATAAATATCAAGTTCAGGTCACTTTTTCCCTGTCGGGTATCCGCGTCGGTTGTGACGTATTTGGATGCAGTGAAAATGGCGAAGTCAATCAACCGCTTCGACTGATCGAAAGGATTTAGTCTTATTAAATGGAATCTGTAGTATGTAATTTTACAACTAAGAGACATCCTGTATTTAAAAGTAATCATTTAACCTGTAGCTCTGCCATTAATACACGAATTTAGTAAAAAGAATATGTTCCGATGGTGACATGCTATAGAACAACGTAACATGTTTGGATGCCAGTGTTTACAAAACAGTGTACGGTTTGGATGAAGTTCTGATAGTAATTGGATGAGATTCTTTGATATAAATCAAACTTAACATTATGGTATAATATGTCAATTTTAACACTTTTATAGGAAGGGGCGGGGTTTCCAGATAAATTGTTTGAAAACTTACCTAGAAACATCTTTAACGAAGAAATAAATGGTAACAAATCAGGACTTCATAAATCATATTTCGAAAAAAGGAGGGATCACTAACAAATACTATGAAAGGATAACTTGACTGTACTGCAACCCCGCAAAATAAAGAGAAGGTTTACAGGCCTTTCAATGAACAAGTTCCACAGCAAGAGGCTAAATATAATTTATATTTTGGGGAAAATGGTGTAAGAAGCCGACCTCCCCCCTTTTTAAGCCCTTAGTCAATATACTGATTCCCGTGGGGTTTTTTTTTCATTTCATTCTCTTATTACATAATCAGACATATTCGGTTTTTATGTACAATACATACCATTCTCTGAATATTGATTCATAAAATCATACCAATAAATGATGGATAGTTATGTAATACACTGCTAAATAAAAGTTTATAACAAGTACCAATCCTGACAAATTGGCATTTTCCAATTCCGAAAATCCTATTTCGTGTGTGTGTGTGTGTATGGGTGTGACGGTGTGTGTGTGTGTGTGAGAGAGAGAGAGGGTTTAATTTCTTTCTCTACCATTTTTCAAACACTATATACTGCTTACCTTTTTTGATTATATGCCTGTTGAAATGGGGGGACCCAATGTTCAATGCAGGCCTAATTAATGATACCCTCCCCCTTCGGATTCAATGCGTATGTAATATAGAGTTCTTTTCTTATTATTCTCATACTTAGAATATAAATTTACATTTGAATGGACATAGTGAGGGAGAATCTAACATATGCAATTAATGTAGCAAGCTTATTACAAGTTTAAAATCTCTGCAAAGTGGGGTCCTCATTACACGACCAGTCGTTCAATACAGCTGTGAGCACCATCTAAATGTACTATACTCGGCACTCGGGGTCATTGAGCAGTGACGGATCTTTTTCGTGCCAGCACGTACTGCGACACGACCTCGACTTTAAATTGTCTTATCCAAAGGACCGTTCTCACCCACAGTTGGATTCGAACCCGCGACGTAAGGATTGACTCCTTTCTTCGCGACTCGATATTATTTTTACAATCACGAATTAAAACTTGCTAAAGGGGTATGAATGTCAAATGCATCAATAAAACAAGTATCAACGAGTTATTTAATGAATTCTATAAACAGAATTGAAACACATCATTTAGATTAACCAGATACCTATAAAATTTCAATTAAAAATTTAGAAAAAAATTAATATTTACCAAAATATAGACCTGGAAAAGGTACACAGCATTCCCCGTTCGTACATTTTACGCCATTTTCACCGCATCCAAACATGTCACAACCGGCGCGGATACCCGACAGTGTTCTTGTGCCTTAGTAAATACTACTCAACAGTAAACAATAACGGATGAGTTCAGACCACTACTTGTGTCTCAGTAAAAATGAATGACTGCCTAACTCGGAGTTGGTCCGTCATGTAGACCTTTCTGTGGGTGAGACCGCAGGCGTTTGACCGTTAGACGCTGGGAGCTCGTTTATAAATTTATAATAAAGCCTTTACAACCTTTATGACGTCAATCACTCAATGCATGATATTTGGCGCCATAATGTCGATCGCTGGATAGCCTGGTTCCCTGTCCCTGTTTTGCTACATATACTCCGAGTCACTAGGGTAAGGTGGAGTACAATGGATTCAGGGCGAATCTGCCCTGATTCGTAGCCTATTGTGACGTCGAATATGGCTGCGATTACGGTGAAGACGTTCATTGTGACGTCGTATTTTTCTACGTCGTCGAAGTAATGTGTAATTGTTACGGCATTATTTATTTCCGTGGTTAACGGCAACGGCTCAGAAATCTACGATATAGAGCGCATTTCTCTAACGAATCAAAGGAAAGCATAGAATGTAATCAACCAGGCTCTCCTTCCTTGGCAAGGATGAGACAGGGGACCAGGCTAATAGCTGGAAAACGTCGGATGCGCTTAACTATTATACTCATCAGAAGTGTTTCAAATGTACTTTATAGCTTTTGCCGCTTAGTATGAAAAACAAAGTGTAATTATAGCGAGCGCAGCGACGCTCGCGAAGCGAGCTCAATAGACTAACGTGTATGAACAGAGGAAATTCGGATTGAAATCTGAACATACGTCAGCCAAATTTCTCTGTGGAACATTCCCAGAATTCCTGCACTACCCAATGTCCTTCGTGCGTATAAATCAAAAATAGTAAAAAAAATTAAAGGAACATTGTTTCCTACCGAAATTTTTAACGAAATGATTTTGCCTTACCTTATTAGAAAAATACCCCCATGCCACAACACCGGTCTTCACCTTGCCCTTCGGAACTGATACAAATGACGTCACCGGAAACCTACGAATTTTGACGAAGTTATGTCAAATTGCTTCCGTGAAACTCTGAAAACATGTTGTGGTGCATAGCAGCATGGTGGCTAAAACATAGCAACAACTTACTCGAAAAGAACGATTTAATGCAATCTCTTTTCCATAAAACTAGCGTTTGCGTGCTAAGTCAACAGAACTTTTTATTTGACGTCATACTTTCGTTACTTCAACGGTTCGGGTATTTCCGATTATATCGGATACTTCCGAGAAGTTTTGAATCTGATCCCGATGCTTGGGAAATGATTTCTTTTTATTGCTTTGTTTTATTCGTTTTGCTTTCTTTTTCTTGAATGATAGACAGTACATGTGTAGGTTTATGATATTAAATAAACTGCGCTCGCCCCAACGGTCACACCGTAAAACATATTAAGGTTTTACTCTAATTAACAGTGAATGGATTTATTATTTATCTAAATTATCAGAGGTTAGCACATTAGGTACTAAGTAATTGCTTTTATGATGCAGTCAACGGTTTGTTTACATTGCGTATTCCTCAAAACAATGAGGTGAACAATGTGCACCCAGATCATTATACATTCCAAATAACGTGAATCAATAATAAATGATTCATAAGAATAAATGTCGATACATATTATTCATTCAATTATTCATCGAATCATTATTTTAACAATTCATATCACAAGAAACATCTTGTTTACTTATTCATAACCATAGTGGAGAATGCCAAATTCGTAACACGACCCCCTCCTCTATTTAACATTCGTCCGCGAATGTCTACAAACATTCAACAATAAACAATCTAAATTAATGTTCAGTGAACAAAAACTCCAATATCTCGATTATCTGGTTATCTCGAAAAATAGGCCTAGTCTTTAGGATATCCAAGTTAAACTGTAAGTTCACTTTATCATAAGCAAAATCGAATAGGTAAAAACACATAACATTCAATCTATTACAATGCTCAAATTTCGATAAACACGACGCACTTGTCGCATTTTTAAAACGAAAGTAGATATCGTGACATGTCTTTGCATGACTTATCAAATTTAAAAGGCGTGACGTCAAATCCTCATGCTGAGAAATGAATCGCCACTGAATCTTCACAAAGTTCCTTCAAAATTCTTGCAAAATGGACTAAATGCAATTGTCAGTAAGTAGAATTTGACTACTTGTTACATATTCCATTTGATCTGACTATAAGCAAATATATTAATGCGTTGCGTTGTTTTTCAGCAATTGTGCACAATTTGCATTGACATCAGTCAAACATTCTGTGAAGTATAAATACGTCAAAATAATTCAATCTGTGTCATTGCTGATCCATATATTTTATACGATTCCCATACTCTTGGGGATAATCTCCACAACATGTACGAAGAGAAAAATCAAAGGTAAGTAAAGGTAAGTTGGACAATATTTCAATGTTCATAATATGACTGCTTGATGCATAGAATGCATGAAGTAAGTGCATAAATATAATAAGATATTATTGATCAAATTTTTACAGATCATTGAGAGTATAAAAACTCAACAATAATAATCTCTTCTCATTTTCGCAAGAATGTTCAAGAAAACAATTAATATTTCATGCATGAAAAAATCAGCAAATGTCAAATATTCATATTACAGTAAAATTTGTCTAATCCGGACTCTGAGTACTCCGGATTTTTGTCCATTCCGTCTATAAATTTTAGTCCCCATGCACTTCTTTAACAAATTCATTAGAAAAAATTCTGTGTAGTGCGGATACTGTCTATTCTGTATTCCGAACGGCTATACTAAGTCCAACTGCTCATAATTAACGGTAATCATTCCCTCTAATCCGGTGTAACGACGAAAAGTGACCCCCGTAGAATATTGACCGGGGGTCATTTTTCTACGTAGAAATTTGACCCCCTGGTCAATATTCTACGTAGAAAAATGACCCCTTTTTCTGTAGAAATCATGGCATTGGGGTCATATTTCTCCGTGTGCATTGTAAAAAATTGACCCCGTAGAAAAATGACCCCCTGTCATTTTTGATGCCAAAACAATTCATTTTAGAAGGAATATTCTTATTAGGCATATCCAAGCGGGTAATATCAAGCTGACTTATGCTTTAAAGTGTTAATTTCTGAAAGCTTTTAAGCTAAGATAACGAAATCAAAGCGATAAAATACCTTGCATTAATGATACAAACTGTTTATCTCCACTAAAGGAAAACGGTATCAAAATGTTCTAACCCAAAGGCTATAAGAGCAAAGATACGAGAATTCATAGAAACTTTTATGAAATTCTATACCAGTAATTTTATACCAGTAAATAAGTTTCCACAGTTGCCATTTTAATTCTAAAAAAGGGTTATTTCCAAACTTCCGCCAGAGTTCGTTTGTACCAAACCAAATCTCAAATCTCTGTGTGCGGAGAAGCAGAGGACTATGGGTAGTATGGGTCATTTCTAGCTGACAGTATGGTGTCAGAGAGAAAAGATTCCTTTATTAATCAATAATGAATCTTTTTGATTTTACCCTGGATACAGAATTTTTCAAAAGTTTAAAGTTTTTTATCCATATTTTTAAAACGGGCACGAAAAAGTGTTCCAACATAGAAAAATCGTATAAAAATATTTGATTTTCTATGAATGAAGTTTCAAACTTTTTTTAAAAAATAGGGATTATTTAATTTGTAAAAATAAGTACTAAATTTAATTGCCTCTGACCTTTATGTATGATACAAGGAAAACAAAAAATGGTTAGCTCAAAACCTGTAAAATGTCTTTTATCGTTTGCTAGTGTTAACAAAATAGGGATTGTAGCATAAAACACGATTAACTAAAAAAAAAATAATAATAAGTTCCCATCTTTTCAAAAAAAAGGGCACATGTAGTATCGTTTTCCCCGTTCTATCATGTACATAAAAATACATATGGTAATTTTAGGAGTTTTTTACCAATAGAAAAAAAATTTAGATGATGAAAAAGTTGTTACTTTACATGATATACTTATGCCCCTGTAAACGAAATTTCCGGGGTTTTGCCCCTGTAAACGAATTTCTGGGGTATATATAGCATTTTACCTGTCCGCTTGTCTGTATATCTTTCCGCAAAACTTGAACCTTGCCCATGCCCATGACTGGATAAGACTACGGCTTTCATATTTCACAAGTGTATTTTTGTGACAAGACCTTTTTGTGTACAATCAATTTTGACCTTTTAATATTGACCTTGGAGTTTGACACACTTTTACACAAGGAGAATATGGAGATATTAACTAACAGTATTCAATATCAAAGTCCATAAAACAATACAAAATATAAAGGAGCAGAGCAAACACGAACCTCCAAAACATCAGAGATGGAATCAGGTGCCATAGAGGAATGAGCATCCCCTGCTTACCGGTCACACCTGCCATGTTCTCCTTGTCATGACTGGGAAATAACAGGAAAATCCTCCGCAAACTCGACGCACAAATAACGGACCAACAAAAAGCACGAAAAACATTTGTCAGCATTTGTTTCAATTTGATAAATTGCTTTTGCTGACAATGTCATTGTGTCAACCATAGAATTAACGAAATGTTGACTTCAAATGAGACTGCCGATATTCTTGTTATTTATTTCATTTACTTGCTTGTCAATAATTTACTTCGATTTAGAAATTGTTCATATGTAGAGCACAAATTCTGTTTCAAGTGAATATAAAAATAGATTTACTTATAACAAAGCGCAATTGGTACCCATGGGAATTCCAATATATTGTCGGAATATCTGGTCTTCAAAAAAAAAACCCCAGATATTGTCGATCAATAACTCAAGCATCTCTTACACGTCAACTTTAGAGTACTTGTGTGTGCAATGTGTTTTAACAAAATAATTTTGCAAATGACCAATGACCATTGTAAATTTAAAAGTTCCGTTTTATTAAAAAAGCAGCTGTCATTGAAATAAAATAATCCAGGTTCACACCACTTTTTGAATATATTGTTGCGCAGTACACTAAAAGTTTTTCCTTCTCTACTGTCAATACTTTAGTGCGGAGTACAAAAGAGATTTGAATGAACATTTACTGGAACCCGCAATGTGTCTTTGTTTGGAATCCAATATATATCGGGTAATTCAAATATATTTTTGCTCTGTGTAATATTAAAAATATTTAAAACTGATTTAAAATTTTGAAGATTTTCTTCCTTAGAAAGGGAAGTATGAGTATAAGTAGGATTACCACTTGTAGAATTAAATCTTAAAAGTTCTTCTAAAATACAATTCATGAGACTTACAAACGAAGACAATGTTGTTACCTGCTTTGTCGACAAGGACCAGTACGTACTGATCATATAATCTATCTATTTTTTTTTATTTCTGTATTATTGAACACAGAATGAATGAGGGTTTTCATATTACCCCTCAATCTTTGAATACGCGGCGTTAACATGGATCTGATACATTTAATTCATTGTGGAAAAAATCAACAATTCCACACTTTTACTTTAACATTAACTTTTGGACGGTATGTGCTAGAAATTTTATTTTGAAGTAAGGGCATGACAACTAAGAGTTCATTAATTTGCAAAGGTTACCAGTGTCTATAAAATCCCAGAAGAAAGTGGATGTAACAGCAACCATTGGTCACGTATCTGTGGGTTAGAAAGTGTTGAAAAGAGATTTTTAAGTTTTTATTTTAATTTATAGATATCTCTGAAGGTTGAACTATTTTCACTCAGGTGTAAATTTTTGCCAGTTTTGGAGAAATTTGTAATATCATCATTAGAACTTCTTGATGTGTATTGTATTTCCTGTAGATAAAGTAAAAAGTATAGTAATATATAAGGTAGTTAAAAAGTATGTATTTTAAAGCAGAATAAATGCATACAGATGTATATGTAAGTTTAAAGGTAAGAGCCAATGGAATTGAATTTATATAGTTAAACAATGTTCGGAGGTCCGTGTTTGCTCTGCTCCTATTTTGTATTGTTTTATGGACTTTGATATTGAATACTGTTCGTTATCTCCATATCCCTTTTTCTTGCTTCTGTGCTATTTTTTTCTTGCAAGAATTTTCAAAGATTATAGTAATTAGAAACGTATCATGTCATTTTCAGAATAAAACCTTTGAATGAAAAAACAAAACAAAATATATAATCATAAATTATGTTCTCGATGAATAAATATTCATTGGGATTCTGCAGGCAAAAAATATACCCATACCAGATACATGCATTGGTTGTGATGCTACGTTTAAGATATGCAATTGAATATAAGTTGGAAAGGATAAGATTGCATAAAAAATCCCCCCTACTTGGATTTGAAAGTATGAAAAAATCAGGAGACACATATACAAGGTTTTATTGTATAAAATATAGGGGGGTCAAATTTCTATGAGGGTCATTTTTCAACGTGTATGAAGTCGTAGAATTAATGGTTTGGAATGTTTTTCTACAGTCGAAAAATGACCCTACTTGTCGTAGAATATCACCGGGGGGTCATTTTTCTACGTAGAAAAATTGACCCCCCGGTCAATATTTTACGGGGTCACTTTTCGTCGTTACACCGGCCACACATAATTACCTGAGTTACTTCAAAGCAATTAACACCTTTCGTGGTGGATGTGATAATACGTGTTTACATTAGCATTAGTGCCATGAGACGAACACAGTGAAATGCGGCGGTGACACAGCCCGCTTGAAAAACTATTATATGATTAAATTACAATTTAAAAAAAATAACTTTGTTTTAACTCCTTTTACCACTTTATAACATAAACACAAAAATATATATGTACGCGATTTACAAATCAAAATAATAATCGGGATCGAAAATCGAACGCATTTCAAAATGGCGCCATAACACTGTGGGGGAAGACGTAATTTATTTTTTACATAAAAATTAAAAGTATAATCCAATAATTAGCACATCGTAAATAATTGTGCATTACTGTCTATACATTGAATGAACTTTCTGACAAGCGAAATCCGGTCCGCTTGATATAGTAGGCCTATATTATGCGTGCCTGTAGATTTTGATTTAGGACATTTCACCCGACTTTCAAACTTCGTGAACAAACAAAAAAATACAGTAAGTCATGTGAGACTATTTGATAATTTCTAGACGCCAAAATGTTGATTGATTTCATCATTTAATCATATTTTATATGTATATAAAGTACTTGTAAATAAACAACTTAATTTTCAAAAGTAATATTTTCCTGCATTTTTTCTGCACTCCGGATTCTGTCTAAACCGGCCAAATTTTACGGAACCGGCGGTAGCCGGATTGGACAAATTATACTGTATCTAGCTATTTCAAAACCATGTTGGTTTATTCTCACCAACAGTTTCATTGTTACATTTTCAGTTTGTTTTGTAGGGATATCAAAGGGCAGAGCATATTTACAACAAGATCTGGTTGTAACAGAACAGTTTTCAGGTATTTTAAGCTCTTAGTGTGTGTCGTAAGGATGTAAAAGTTAAATTAACAATGTGGTTTACCTCCTTGCCCATAGTCCCTGTCAGATAAAATAGGTGAACTTGTTAGGGCACGCTTAAGCTTGTCAAAAGATTTGTGACAGTCTTCATCCCAAATAAATTTATGACTTAGTTCAGTAAGTTTGTGCAGGGTCTCCCCATATCAGAAAATTCAATTGAGAAACTACTCTGAAATTCTATTAGCAATTCTCTTAATTTTTGTTGATGTTCTTCATCAATATTTTTACCAGAATTCTCAAACACAGACTTCAAATGTTCAGGAAAATTTTCATTTGTTTTCATTTCATGTTTTGTCAAAACATTTATTGATTGGGGAGTACTTTCAATGATCCCTGAAGTATCATCTAAATTTGCCACAACAGTCCCTTTAAAAATTTTGACACTCTGATCACCTAAGTTCATGTATCAAACAGGTACTCTATCATTTTCAACTTTTGCTAAAATCTTAAAAACTAATACATCATGTTTATCTAAAAAATTTGCCACAGGCTCTAACAACTTAACCTTGTCATTAAATAATGGGTTTTCTACTTTAGCCGGGGCAATAAATTCACGGAGAAGGGGAATCTCTATAGTTTCCGTCAAAAATACCTTACAACATTGTTTATTTAAAGCTTCATGTGTAAAGCAAGAAACATCTATCCCCTTTATTCTAAGTTTCATTTTGTTCTACAGAACATCACAGTTGTGGTCTTTCATGAAATCTAAACCCAAAATACATTTGTTTTGGATATTAGCCACTAAAACATTATGAGTCTCCCACACATATTTTCACTAGGCATTCCCCTAGGACAGTATTTTCTCCCCACTAGCAGAGATTAGATTTAAAAATGAAGGTTTCAAATCTAATTTGCCCTTTAACCCTGAACTGTCTGCTAAATTTGAGCTAATAATTGTTACACTAGCTCCTGTGTCGACCATCATTGTAGTCTGAATGTTCTCAATTTTTCCTATTACAAAAATTCCTTCACCACACCCCTTTACATCACCTACTGTCTCATATTTGGGTGGATTTTCAAACTTAGCAATTTTCTCAACATCATTTTCTGATTTATTTATTGTTCACATCATCATTTTCTGATTTATCAATAGTTAAATTGTCATCGCAGTTACATTAACTGTCTTTTGGGGACTCTTTTTAATACACTCATTTTTTCTAACAGGAAAAGGTCCTTTTATTTCAACTTTGTTTAACAGTGATTGGGGCCTACCTCTGCGCTTTGTCGACTTCCGCCCCCTGAATTCGACACGGGAAAGTTTCCCTGATTTGAGGATTGAAAGTGACCATTTCTGAGAATGTCTGTTTGGGTATGTATTTCGTATGTCAAAATTGTTCTCATTGAATGGCTGCCTATGAACTTGAAACCCATTGCTAAGTCGATCATTTTGTGCATTCCTGAACCGAGGATGCACCTCGCTTGAATGAGATAAGTCTTTTAGGAGTGATCAAATCTCTTTTGTAAGTGATTGGAGATCATTTCTTTAGACCCTATTTTCTTGTTTGATCGAGGCAGGAAGATTGGTATCCATTTCTGGATGTATGGTATTGACAAGTTTTACTCTCTAAGACATCAGCCCGTTCGTGAGTTTCAAATCTTATAGCCAAAATCTCAGCCTATTAATGTCTCTGGGTCTACTTTCTCTCAAGCGAAGGCGCATATCCGGATTTGAAAGTGCATCTATGAAGTGATCTAATGATAGAACATTTGTCAAGTTTCAATCGACAGTAGGATATGCTTGCCTAGTAAGTTAATTGATAGATTGTGCAAGTTCAGATAAAGATTCTTTGTCACCTTTGGTTTTTGTCTTTAACTTAGTTCTGAACATCTCAGATCGTTCAACTGAACTATAACGCCTATCAAGAATCTTGACTAGGGAATCATAATCTCTGCGCTGAACTTCGTTAAGCTCATTTAAAAGTGCACGAGCCCCTCCCGCTAAACTGCTGGCTAGGTATAGTGATTTTGCCCTATAATTTCAACCATGTAGATCAACCAAGATTTCAAACTGGGCAAGATAATCCCCAAAATCTTCTGCCCATCAAATCTAGGTGGTTTAAAAGATACAATAGGTTTTGAATTGAAAGGGGAAGGAACTCTATTTTCATTACAATTTATCTCCCTTGCAGGGGTATCTATGTGACCAATACTTTCCCCAGCCCCGATGATAGGAGACTGATCATGAGGACCCAGGGACTCTCTACACCCATGCACTTGATATCTGAATGCATTATCTTTGGGGTTCCCCTTTTGTTTTAATTCATCTACTTGTTTTTGTAATTGACGAGAATCTCGTCTCATGTTTGACAATTGTTCATCTATGTCTTGTCTAAAGTTTATGACGTCTTTGTTCATTATTTCTACAGCTCTTAATAAAAGTTCATTTACATTTTCAGCCTTATCAGAGCCTGATATCTGTGTAGGAGAAGAGGTACCGGACCGTTGATACACATCACAAGTGATGTAATCATTCAGATCGAGGAACCTGCACAAATTCTCCTCAGAGGCTTCAAATTGGCTGTTTTCATTTGACATTATGACTTTTGTTATTGGCTATTGCAACACAAATTTATGTGTTTATATGTCAATGAGCTTGTCATTGTCAATAGACTTAACAAGAATAAAAGAAAGACTTTATCCTACTTCTGACACCAATTGTTACGACTTACGGCTGTCTATATTTAGCGGCGTAACATTGTGGGGCTCCTTAATCTGATTGTTGAACGAAAGACAACAGGATATAATCTGTTTTTAATATTTTATTGGATTTTATTCAAATAAATGTACAAAAATACTCTTCTTTGGCTCTGCGGTCCTCACCTGAAATAAAAACAAACCAACCACCATTTCCAACAAATGTTAATTGAAAAACCACCCTTAAACAAACCCTTTAATAAACACGAATAGACCTTATATCTTAAGGTCTTGAATAAAAATTGAACTAGTGATTTCTTCCCCAGTGAGTATAAATATAAAATGTCAGGTTATAGCAAACAACTAATTGTATAGGAACAAAAAGGTATGCTAATTTCTCAATACAATGCATCTAGCATTTGTTAAGGGGGCTCTCTACACCTGTAAAGTAAAACTGATTTTTGTTGCATGCATTTGTTTCTAATAATAGGCCCCATATCCGATAAAATAAGGTTCCAAAGTACTTCAATTTATTTTTAGAAATATTTGATTTATTTTGTTAAAATCCGTCCTATCTATATTTTGAAAAGCCCAGTGCTTTAAATTTCTCTTTAATGTTTAGTGTTATAAAATATTGAAATAATAATACCAACAAAGATAAAATTAAAATCAACATAATTTTTATTTAAATTTACAAAAATAGATAAAAGAAAAACTAAAACAGCATTTTCTTGAGAATAGCTGGTTGGATCCTCTTCAATATCTGAAAAGATATATAATATCAAAGGGTGAAAACAATTAAAAAAAGAAATTGAAAAAAATTGAAAAACTGTCAAAAATTTATAATCATCACAAAAATTCAGGTGTGAGAGATCCGCTTTAAGGACACGTAATGATGAATTAGCTTGATGACAAGCCATGTTTTTATATCATGTTTTTCACCTAAATATCTTATTCTAATAAGTTTGTAAATATGTTTTAATAATAAAATAAGTAGAAATTGAATAAATTGACAAACATTTCATTTTTAAAGAAAAGATACGCATTGGCAATACACAATATTAATCGAGGTGATACAATTAAAATTCCATCCACAACATCGCATGTTGTGTTATATTCCGTGATTTATCGGTGTTAAGAGAATTTGAATCAGATTATTTGGGACCAAAATGGCGTTTCACAACAGAAGTTCGCCATGTTGTGACGTTGTAGAGAGCCCCCTTAAATGTGTATATAATGGCCTAACAAGTATTATGAAAAATCAGCAATTGACATAATGATAAAATTGTATTTGCTGACATGGGTATAAAACTTTGAAAACAATGACACTAAACGAAACAGCTGATATTTTTGTTTCATCAACTTTTTAAAAAATATTTTACCTCGTTTAAGAAATTGTTTATACGTAGAAGCAAGCTCTTGCATATCGAATCAACTGAGAAGGATATGGAAATAACGAACAGTATTCAATCTCAACGTCCATTAAACAAATATACAAAATAAGAGCAGAGCAAACACGGACCTCCGAAACATCAGAGGTGGGATCAGGTGCCATGGAGGAGTGAGCATCCCCTGCCGACCGGTCACACCCGCCGTGTGCTCGTTGTCATAATCAGGAAATAACGGAAAAAATCCGTGGTTAATTCAGTGTATAAATAATGGACTAACAATTGGTATGAAAAACGTCACACCTATGCAGTGATGCGGGTATATTGCTGCATAAGTAAGACGATTGAAAATTTCAAGTCCTCCCGTTAATAATAAGGCTAAGTTGATGCGGGATCGAATTCCCTCTTTGGGACGTGGAGACCGGTCATTCCGAACAAGACTGCATAGACCGAGATCCCATGTCCCAGTAGGTGCTGGCATGAAAATAGATTCCTCACTGCTCCATGCTCATGGGTGCCTTGTATATAGTTCGTAAAAACAAGGTTCACTTACATCTCTGGCCTTATTTGGCCCTGTGAAATGTCTTTTTTCAAGTAAAATATTACAATATGAAACAGATCTATTATACTCTGTGGTATCTTTTATTTTAAGCTCAACAGGATACATCGTATCGACATTAGGATTGGAATAACCATCAGTAAGTGACAATATATCGTCGATAGATCTAAATGTCAAGTTGAAGACCACAGCAAGTGTTTTCTTCTTTTCACATAAAAAGAACGAGTGCACTTATGGGCCCCAGTAAAATGTGAAAAATTAAAGAATTAAATTAAGCAAAATTTTTCATCCAAAATCATTGATTGATATATAAACCATACGATTCAACAAATTTTACCGCTGAAATCCAAGAATATACAAAGAACAAAACTATACAATGTACAATGTGGTTGGGATCAGTCGACATTTTTGATTTTCTATAAAAAAAAAATCAGAAACAGTCATTTTTTCGAAGATTCTGTTAACTATGAGCCTAACTTTGTGCAAACCTGTGCGAATGACAAAAGACGCATAATACATTAGTAAAACTTGTATGAAAGTACACGATAATAATGGCTGGTAATTAAAATATTTAAAATGTACAAAAAGTATAGTTTTTTTCCAATGGCAAGTGAGAGCTATTTAACTGTATGGCCCATGCTGAACCCATGTGTGGAATAAATTATTTGAAATACTGATAGTCATTTGAGTTCTACCCAGGTAAACATTCCTCTGCTCACTGTAAAACATAGGCAGGTTTTGTTTTAGTAAGTCAAAGTTGTGCCGCTAAGAGATATTTATATGTATTTGTTTTTTAGAACACGGAGGGTAAAGAGAACTTAGTACTAGTGTCGTTTATAAAAGTGTCAAACATTTTTAACCTTCATGCAAGACAATGAAACAGGTATTGAAAGCCACCTAAACACTTCATTTTAATTTTTAATGAATGAAACTTGTAATTTCTAAGATGCAAGAGTACCGATTTCTTAGTTTAATCATTTTAGTTACAGGCAACTGTACAACTTAATTCAATATTTTAAAGAAGTATCATTCCGCAAAGCACCCGATTATGATCCACCACCGGATTGCTCAAGTATCGATTTAAATATCTATTCTTCTTGATTTACATAAACGAAACTAAATCGCAGTAGGATCTTTATGATCGGAGAGCTCTACGCTCTCGACACGCTTATTTTGAACATGCTCAAAACAAGCGTAGCGGGATCGTGACCGACAAGAATCGGGGTTTAGTCGCATAAGAGCGTAGTAGAAGCGCTGTAATCGTACAGGCATCGCGGAACCAGCGTAGGAACTTACCAAGTACGCTTATACAACGCTCCCTCTACGTTCGTACTACGTTCTCCTTACGATCTCTCTACGTTCCTGAAGATCCTACGAAGACCTTCAATGACCTTACGCCGATCATATCACGACCTATAAGACAGAAAAAACTGCAGTCGAAAGATATGTATCATCGCTAAAATCGCACTACAAAAATCTGTCGTTGTAAGATATATTTACATCATTTCCAAATCGTACTAGAAGCGTAATGCAATCGTAATGTGATCGGCATCACCGTAACGACATCGCAGTACAGTCATCTAGGACTGGTCTGTGTAGCGTCGTAGTATGGTCTTCAATGTCGTAATGGCAGCGTAGCATAAACACAGTAAACACGGCTGCTTGTCGGCAACAGTCTTCGTAACATCGCACTAGAAGCGTGTTAGCAGGGAGTTTGACGTAGAGACATCGTAGTACGGTCGTAACGAAGACTATAATTTGCCAAATTGCTTTTTTTAGACGCCGATCGGCTGCGATCTGCCCCGATCCAAAAAAAAATTCAGATCGTAGCTTGATCGGGATGATCGCCGTAGAGTCGCAGCTCTGTGTGAACGCGAGGTTAGGAATATTAAAATTATTCAAAACTGACATACGGATTTGAAGAATTTCCTCAGTAAAATAAATTGGATAACCACTGGTGGAATGAAATCCCAGTTCTTCTAAAATAATTTTATATAATGAGCTTTACAAAGACAATTCTGTTACCTGCTTTGTCTGTTTGTTCTTTTTTTTCACATATGATTTACTGAACACAGAAGAATTGTTGGTTTTCATTTTTATTTAAAATGAATAACTTTCACTTTTATCGTATGAGAGAACAATTAACATTGAAATATCATTATGTTGTGATTAATATTGTATTATGAATAGGCCTATTTCTTTAAGAATGCACAACTAGAACAGGCAAAAAGTCTATCAAATGCGCTATGGCTCTTTACATTTGTGAACATAATTTTGACACTCAGCGCCGATGTCTAGTACAACCGTTACTATAAAGGCCTGATTACTTGATATCGCGATTACTTAACTTGGGAGAACTGTTTCGCAAACGAGGTAGGAATCGTCTGTTGGGTGGGGGCAATGTCCTATTCAATACAATGCAAGATGGATCATTGTAGCATTTATAAGGAAAGATAAGTAAAAAATCCTGGTGGAATACCTCGCCTAACAATAGCTGAACCAGCCTTATATATTTTTGAGAGGAGCCAATCCTAAATTGTCTCATTTTTAACGATGATTTTAATTAAGCGGACTCTTATCGTTAAATTTTCATTGAAAATCGTCACATTTATTTATAAGCAGATGAAATATTTTAACTTTCCTTATTTGATAATGTACCATTTGGAGTTTAATATCTGACAAAACATCGTGATTTCGGAATTAAATTGTTCGAATCATATGATTGTCACTACTGTAAACAATGTCATTTGCCCCCAGAATTATAGACTTTTCTCGACTCCCACACAAAGCAGTGGTAGTAAGCTAGATAACTTCGAGGTACTCATTGGGAGTCGCGATATAACGTAAGTTGGTTATGTATAGATTACAACTTCATATACTAAAATAACAAACTTCGATATTCTCTGTAAGTATTTCTAAGATTTACTTAAAATATTGCAAAAATTCACTCTAAATAATTCAAAATCAATTGTTCCATGTCCAGAAAGTTAGCACACACACTTATTTTTTACCTCTTTATCATTTTATTGAATCTCACTGAATCTCACTGAAATGTTATCAGATAGCCAGGGTAGCCTTGGGTATCATTGAATATAATATACATAGCTGGACTTGATACATTGTTGACAACTGAGTCATATAGAATATGTGACTGTTGACCCTTTGAAGGTGGCACTCTCATTCCAGCCTTGCCTAAAGTGAATTCTCCGGTCAGAACTTTACACAAGTACATCAGCTTATTCCCACTTGGGTCTCGTCTGGAATATTTGTCCTGTGCAGAATATCCTGCATTAACAGCAAAATAAACTCCTTCGCCAAATGCCGTTGCTATAAATAAAAAAATATCAGCAGATGGAAATTAATTTATTGATATCTTTAAATACAGAAAAATAAAGTGATCTTTTTTTTAAAGTTTATTCAAATCAAAGTCACAGTCACTTCTAGTCATGTAAATGTAACCATCTTTGAGCATAAACTCATTGAAAGTAAACTGCTTCTCTCATGTAGCATATGACAAAAAGGAAATTTTTGGTTTCGGTGATGGTTTGAATTGAACTTGTGAAAAGTATAAAGCATATCCAAGTTTTATATATTAAACATAGTTCAAATAAAACATGCTTAAGCACTACAGGGTTTCAAATAATGCATATTTGTTTTGGAAATATCTATGATACACTGCCATGATATTAAACCTTTTGTGTACAGATATATTTACGTAGAACTAGTTTCACAAATGGACAGATTGTGTTTTCAGTATACCTTCCCAGCAAGTTTAAAGTTTAGCTTCTCAGCACTTTTCTGATTGGAAAATCTTGAAATGAACTATTGAGTACTATCATTTAATCCTCCGAATCCAAAAGGGATCAACTTTATTATAACATGAACGAAGCTCTAAACTAATTGTTAACAGTAAACCATACCGTTTTTCCCACAGTAGCTCCTGTTGAATCCTAAGGAATTGATACTGTTGACAGCCTCTGGAGCAGTTCCATGCCACAGTTCTCTCTCATTCTGTGTACCAGGAGGGTTCTGGGTATCTAACAACTTCTTTTTGGCAACATACTGCTGGTACAACATCTTGTTCTGTATTCTCTCCAACTAAATATAAAAATCAAAGTACTGAAAGCACTCATAGGAGGTTGAACATGGTGTAAAATAAAATCTTTTATCGGGAGGTTAAGTAAGTGAACAATATTATTATTTCAAATACAGACAAGAAACATATTGACGCAAGCGTCAAAAATCGGCCGCAAACCAATTAATATAACTGTTGAAATTATTTTAGAACCTGAAATTTGCTGGTTTTTTGAAATTTTTTTTTTCATTTTTTTGTTAAAATATCCTCGTGACACCAAAAAAAATGCATGCGACAATGCCGATTTTATTCATGAATAATGCATGTACAATATTACATGTATAGGCAATATAAACTGTGCATAGTCCTCTGAGTCTCTGCACTCAGTTTGATACAACTTAACGAACTCTTGTGAGTTTGCTGTTTAAGTAGTTTTACAAAAAACGAACAAAACTAAAGTTTAAACTTAGCTATAGTTTAACTTAATAAAAACGCAACAAATATATAATATGTGGGGCTCCTCGCTCTCTCTCTTAGAGGATGTTACCCCCCCCCCCCCCCCCGAACTCCTTCTAGATCCACCACTACAATTACTTCTCTTTCAATCTCTGTTTTGGTGTTGAGATGTGGCGGGAAAGTGTTTGGCACATTGTAAAACGCGCTCTATCCTAGTCTCCTGGACGAACATGTCGTAATATTCTTTGCTTTTAAGAAATCAATATTTCATCATATTTTTGAAAAACATCTATAGGAAATGTTTAAATATACACTTCATTTCAAATAAATACAGCAGATCCTGTTTTAAAAACAGAAAGTAAAATTGTTGATTTACAACGCGGTCTTTGTTTTAGACTATGCCTAACACTCGTACCAATTTCTCCGCACTTCAGTTAAATCAGAGTTTGTCAATCAGGATTGGATGAAATATTTACCCCATTATTTATAAAATTTAATTTTACGATTATTGTGCTTTTTCTAAACGTTTAGACAATCTTTGTGTAATGTTGACTCGCAAGCGATATGAACATGATGAATGTTGAATATTTTTATTTAAGTTAACTCCGCAGAAACGCACAGCGACTTAAAACTTTCATATCATATAACCGACCGCCTCCTGGCGGCCGGTAACAACACTCTGTCACCCAGTCTGTGGTGATTCAGTATAAACAACATGTGTAACATCACTAGGGGTGGGATTTCCAATGTAGGACAACGATTTTTGTCACTGGTCCTCTGCTCTAGAATTAGTTCATTAATGTATGAGTATTCATTGTGTAACCTAACATCTTTCACTACAGCAATCCTTTTACGAGATAGAGACATTCCAATCGTGCAACGTCTATAGTTATCTAAATTACCATGACCCTCGTATATAATGTATGGCTTTGTCATTCTGTTCTGTGCATTCTGTAAATAATTGAGTGACTCTTCATATCTACACATTTTGAAGAAATACATTGCAAGATACAGAATATCTGAGGCACAACCTAATGTACATGACAGTTTTAACAATTTGGATACGTTACTAGCTTTGTAATAAACCTTATTACGATTTTTATGTTGATATACATCACACAGTTTCAGCATGGCGGTGTGACGTAATATTTCAGATGTCATAAATTGTACAATAGTCTCGGTATGGCTTCAGTCTTTTACTAATCTCTATTTCAATGTTCTTCATGAGAGCTGCAAATTCTACAACACTTGAAATTTGAGGCTAAATCCATTGAATTCCTCAAATAAACTTATTTCAAGTTCAGAGTTTGTAATGATGCTGTCCTCGTCAGTACAGATTTTCAATGTTCTGTATAAAATGGCTTGACTGAGAAACGGTCTTAACGTTTCACTCAGTAAAAGACTTGGTATACCCTTGCAATACAATTCATACAACTTATTAAACAATAATGTTTGTATGGATCCAGTTACTTTAAGACTGAAACATATTATTTTCCGGAATAAAAAAGTTTGGGCATTTTCCAATAAAAACCATATATATCAATAATTTAAAGCCTTGCCAGAAACAAGGCAATAAATTTTCAGGTGTCCAGGACAAGGAATTATTATTCTGTATGACCCAAAGCACACAGCAGTTTTTGTGAAGTATGAACAAAGAACAGGAGAATCGTCCATATAATTAATTACTTCCTTCAGAAATATTTTGAAGAGACCATAACATAAAAACTGAGAGTGATTGATTGCATGAATTATTTTTTGTTCTGCGTATGAGAATGAAATTCTCCATTCAAGTATGTTGTCAATTGTGCTACCGATAGGAACAATGGAATCCTTCGTTTAATATATCTGATATAACTGCCTCAGAGGGCCAACCTTGTTGACGACATCTATGTATCCATGGTAAAGCTAATGCCGGCCAGTGATGGGATCGAAAACAGAATGCATAATCTACATCTAAGATATTATCTTCGCAAAATGTAGCACAGGGTCCATGAGACTCGGGAAAGGAATATATAAAACAGGGGTGTAGCAACGGTAAGTGGCTATCTCGGAATGAAATACTAGATATATAGATGTTGTTATTGATCACTGCACAGGAGGATCTGACTTCATTATTATTTGATGGACTCATTAGCTTTAATCTGGTAAATCCCGGTGGTAGATCATCACACTCCATCAAGATCACAGTGTGTTGTGGAATACGATAGAGACTGATTTGAGAAGAATCACATATCACCATGTGATCTGGAGGCCAGAACATCCAATCAGCATCAGAAGTCTCCAGTCTGAATCCCTCACTTCTACTCCCACTCATCATTCTACCATATCTCCTCATGATGAAAACAGGTTTCATCACCACCTCCTCAGTGTCCTTCACTTCTCTCCTGATCTTCACTTCTGTTGGACTCCCTATTTTACACACAGTCCCACGTACGCAGCCTCTGACATTCGGGGGATATGGTCCCATTATGATGATATTCTGAAATCATAAGATAGTGTGTGCATGTAAATAGAAGTGACGTCGTCATGATCTTTGTATTGTCGTATTTTATTTCATTCATTTCATTTATGTATTTTTTAAAAAATCTTTTAAGCACATTGATACGTGTATATTTCTTTCTGCTGTTTAATATTCAAAGGAATAATGGCCAGTTTACATAATCAATCTGCAAAAGAATTGTACTCTTGTATATAAAAGGTTATACGAGTAAAACAGTGATGTCGCCAATTCCGGGTCACGTCAGGGTGTTTCATTAATATTTTGCAATACTGTTAGGTTTATATTTCATGCAATATATATTAAAAGTACAAAGAGTAAGTCATTCAAAAACCTTTTTGCTTTCATAGTAGCTACACGGTAACAATACTTACAAGGGTATTTCATCAAGGCCTACCTTCCCCAGTTACGATTTATTTTCTCTGTTTCCGGTTCATGTGACTTCAGGGTCTTGTAATAGTCATGCATCGTTTTGGAACACGATTTTTATGATGTAGAAACATGAAAGAATTCATACAGCTTAGGAAAAAGTAAACAACAACAGAAATATGCTTAAGTAGGAATGCCACACCAACTTTTTATTTTTTGAGTCTCTGATTCTCTGAGTCAACCTTTTTAAACAAAGGTTTCACCATTGAAAGGCCGTCATTGGCTCTTAATTGTTCTATATGATTTTTTTTTTCACAAAAAATTTTAAAAAATATTTACATGCAAATTAGATGTATTCTTGTTAAAAGTTTGCTGTAAATGAATGCATCACATTGTTGATTACCTATTAAATTATGAGAAGAAATGGCCTATAGATATTATTTTTTTTTTAAATAAAAAAATATTTATGAAAAAACACAATTTGTGAATATTTTTTAAACTTCTGGTTAAAATTTTCTTAAAACCAGTCACAACTGGGAAGAACATGTTCTAAATCATATTTATAAAAGAAATTGACACGAAATAGCCAAATTTTACAGAAATTATTATTTTTATACCCGCACTTTCTAAAGAAAGTTCGGGTATATTGTTGTTACTCATGTCCGTCCGTCCGTCTGTCCGTCCGTCCGTCCGTCTGTCACACTTTTCTTCCCTGAACTCCTCCAACATTTTACACAGTAGCTTAATCATCTTTTGGGAGATGGTTGGTGGGGTCATGAAGATGTGCAGTAAGGTTTTGGAATTTTAATTTTGCCCCAGGGGGTCAAATGGGGGTCGAAAAATGACGTTTTTTAAGCAAAAAGCTCTGTCTTCCCTGAACTCCTCTTACATTTTATTCAGCAGCCTAATCACCTTTTGGAAGATGGTTGGTGGGGTCATGTAGATGTGCAGTAAGCTTTTGGAATTTTGATTTTGCCCCAGGGGGTCAATTTGGGGTCGATATATGATGATTTTTATGCAAAAAGCCCCGTCTTCCCTGAACTCCTCTTACATTTTACTCAGGAGTCTAATCATCTTTTGGGAGATGGTTAGTGGTGTCATGTAGATGTGCAGTAAGGTTTCAGAATTTTGATTTTGCCCCGGGGGGTCAATGGGGATCGAAAAATGATTTTTTTAATGCAAAAAGACCCTTCTTCCCAGAACTCCTCTAAGATTTTACTCAGCAGCCTAATCATCTTTTGGGAGATGGTTGGTGGGGTCATGCAGATGTGTAGTAAGGTTTCTGAATTTTGATTTTGCCCCAGGGGATCAAATGGGGGTCGAAAAATGACGTTTTATATGCTAAAAGCCCCATCTTCCCTGAACTCCTCTTACATTTTATTCAGCAGCCTAATCATCTTTTGGGAGATGGTTGGTTGGGTCATGTAGATGTGCAGTTAGGTTTCGGAATTTTGATTTTGCCCGGGGGGTCAAATGAGGGTCGAAAAATGACGTTTTTTATGGAAAAAGCCCAGTCTTCCCTAAAATGCTTTTTCGTTTTAAACAGTGGTCTTATCCTCTTTCGGGAGAGTTCACTCTTTTGAAATTTTGTTAAAACATCAAGGTCAAGGGGTAAAAAATCATAGCATGTTGGGAAACATCCTGTTATGGGTAATGTTCACTTGAAATGTGAAAGTCGAATCTCTTCTCAATGAAAAGGAAATACAGCATTAATTAAAACTAAGTTAAACTTCAAGGTCAAGGTCACAGAGTCAAAAAGTCATGATACATTTGGAAAGGTCTTATCACAGGTAATATGAATGCCCTTTCATTTATCTTTCAAAATGATCAATCTTAAGCAATTAATTTGTTTATGAAATTAGGTCAAACTTCAAGGTCATAGTTAATAAAAATCATAGTGTATTTAGAATGGTATTGTCCCATTTAATACTAATACTCATGTTTAATATAAAAGTCCTGTCTCTTCTCATTCAAAATATACGACCATGATGACCAAGGTTAAATTTATTGTGACAGATGGGTAGATTGACAAACAAATGAGATTTAATGTACCCTACCTTTAGCAAAAACGGGGGACAATAAATGTCTTTGCTGTTCTTGAGAAGAAGATTTATGTTGGAAAAAGTCCCCTGCATATTTAAATGTAAATTGTTTGAAATTGGCCCATTGGTTCTTAAGAAGTTAATGTGAAAAGTTTGCAGACAAACAGATGGACAACAGAAATCAGTACATTTCAGAAAACAGTATGCTTATAAATAGTTAATCAAGGTGCTTTGGGTAGCAAAATAAAGCTAAACTGGTATATCTTAATTCATCCGCAGAGCTTAGTATATTTTTATATGCACAACCTTTTCAACTCTTATCATAATTATTTTTTAAAATTTATATCACCATGTCTCATTCAAGGGAGAACTAGAGATATGACCAGATGTATATCTGTTGAATATAAAATATGTTCATGTATACTGTGTTTTTTTAGTAATTTGTTTGTTTGTTGTGACAGCAACTGTTATGGCAGCTTTTGGCAAAGGTTGAAGTTTCTCAAATGTAAGTCAAACTCCAAGGTCAAGGTCAAAGGGTCAAAATTGTTGGTATTAAAGGGAAAGTCTTGTCACAAGGAATACACATGTGAAAAAAGAGAGAAATCCCTAGAACTTCCTCACCTGTTCAAAGGTTATTGCCAAGGTTAAAGTTAAATTGGGTTCAACTCTAAGGTCTAGGTCAAAAATAATTATACCTGTTGAAAGTTCACAATGATTACACATGTTAGAGCATGAAAATCCTAGCACCACCTGTTCAAAACTTAGGCCAAGTTTAAGGTATTTTTCTTGTAAAAGTGGGTCAAACTCCATGGTCAAGAGATCAAGAGGTCAAAATTTTTGGTACCCATTAAAAGGTTTTGCCAAAAGAAATTTACCTATGAAATATTGAAGCCATGTGTATAGCCAAATCCACTTAAAACTTATGGGCAAGGTTAAAGTTTCTGTGGACAGACAAACATACATAAACATAGGAAACAAAATATGTATATAGTCAAATGAAAATTTTTTCTACTATTATGGAGTCATAAGATCAATTGTCATTTCAGGTACAGGGAGTCAGTTGCTAGGGAGATCAGACACCCCCCCCCCCACCTGGAATTAGCAGTTATTTAAATAAGACTATGTACTGTAGAGAATAAAAATGACTTTGGACATCCTCCCCCTTAGAAAACAGGGACTCCACCATCATTGTTTTTATAATATTTTTTTATTTGCTTCTCAGGAAATCTTGGGCTGATTTTTTTGAGTGAGGTGTGACACCCCTCCCCCCTTTCTGAAAAAAAAATTCTGGATCTGCGCTTGTATATACTGAATGTCCGCAATGGGAGATAACTTGACAATGTGAAATTTGTCGACTGTGGCATGCGATGATCTTTGACCCTTTTTGAACTTCAACCTAACCATTTGCATTTATTTATTTTTATGCAATCTATACTAAATCTTGTACTTACCGAATGTCATAGGTCGTGACAACGAATTCATGAAATATAATCCAATTAAAACACAAATGATTTTAACTGACCACACTGCATCGTCAGCATACATGTGCTAAATAATCTCATTCGACAAACCTTTGCTGATTCCGTTGCCAGTATGAATCGGCCGAGGTGTGCCGAGAGGTGATGTCTATAAAAATGATAATGGGTGACGCAAACCCAATGTGAATGTAGAAAATAAGATGTTCACATGTAAAAATGTTTAGTACAAGAACAAATTTCAAACTATCATAATAAACTATGTTTTAACATAACTTTGACATCTAGGTCTATTTTTAAAAAATGTGAGAGTGAGAGAGAGAGTGTGTGTGTGTGTGTATGGGGGGGGGGGGAGATAGGCATTGACAAATTAAACGGGTTGTATTTTCAATGGGGTTTTTTCCCGACCAAGTACTAAAATCAGTTTGCACATTTTGATAAATTCATCAAAGACGCTTTGTACTAAAATAATATTTTATGTCGTTGAGAATGTAAATTTAAAAAGTTCCAAATTATGGGCAAAATATTTATCTGAATCTAATTAAGTAATTTACTTCAATCATTGATTAAATTCTGTTATTTCAGACTGGTAATGAATTCAGTATTCAAAATACATATGTGAGGCTCATAGATCATATGGTCACCTGAAAATTTTATGTTCGATTTGACGAATACATGTACGGTGAAATTATAGAATTATTTTGACTTCTGCCTTGGAAAGTCCAATATGAAGGAGTGTGTATTTAGAGGCAAACACAATAGTGCGGGTATTACTGTCTCATGACAGCATCTAGTTTTAATTTTGGCCAATCCCGATCAAAATTAAACCGATCCCAACCATAATTGTACAATTATTGGAAATAAATAACATTACCCCAAGAACACTAGTCTGATTTGGTGTTATAAGGGTTAAAACATTATTGAACCTGACAATAAAATATAGTTCTCTATTGTAAATACATGAAGAGACATTTTATTCATTTTGTGTTAATTTTGATCGGGATCAGTTTAATTTTGATCGGGTTAGGTCCAAATATTAAAAAAAATTAATTTCTCTAAAATTTCATAATTTCGTTTCAATTTATATTAAAAATATGATTGACAAACATTTTGTCCTTATTTGTGACTAGTTTTATGGAGTTTTTAACCATAGGTTTAAAAGATATTCACAAATAATGTGTTTTATTTTTATAAATATTTTTTTTATAAAAAAAATTAAAAAGTCTAACCAGCCTTTCTTTACATATATTATTAGATATTCATATGATGCATTCATTTACAGCAAACTTTAACACGAAAACAACTTAATTGGATATTAATAATTTTTTTTCATTTTCTTTGACAAAATACAAAAAAAAATCATATAAAATAATTATGAACTAACATCGGTCTTTCAATGCTGAAACCATTGTTTAAAAAGGATGATTCAAAGATCTATAAAATAGAAAAATTGGTGTGGCATTCCATCTTACATTAAGCCATAGCAACAAAACAAATTAAAATATGCAGGATTAAAATAAAATTATATAATGATTAATAACAAATTTTTTGTTTATTAACAACTTAATGTATTTAAAGGATAAACTCAATCTAATTTTTTTAGAAAAAATATATTTCAGTTAGAATACTTTTAATAATCAAGGTAAGTATATGTCCTTTTGTTCTTAAAGAATTTTATGCGGTATTAACCAATATTTGCCCCCCAAATCAAACTTTGATGAAGATATATCTAATTAAGTTCTTAAACAGGGGAGTATATGCTGACTTCAAAGCACTGAATATTTTCATAAGTAATGACGCCATATGTACGTAATGACGTCACAAACATGACATATATTTCAGCTTTTTATGAATTTTACAGAAAAATGTACATATTTCGTCGATATTTTGAGTAAAAGACACCGAGCGCATGTGTGTTCAGGATCAATATTTTGATATAATGTGTAGAATGATAATATCAATGAAATATGTCAATATTGTTCCTGAACACACTTGCGCTCTATAAATTTTAAAGCTACATATGTTGAAATTTTGTCCATTTTGTCCTCTTTTTGAAAAAGGATATAAAATCGGAACAGTTTGTGACGTCATAAAAACAAAAATTGTGAATACACTGCTTTGAAACTATAATATTTTCTGTTAATTTATATTTCTCATACAATTTATTGAATTCAGCACATTTCAGGAAATTTTCAAAATTTGTCTTTTGTGGGGGCAAATATATGCAATATACCACATATAGTTCTTTGGACATGTTTCATATCACAAATAACGTGAACCGCAATTGGGGAATCCAGTACAGTTTGATTTATTAATCAGTGTAATTTTATTTGAGCAGCAATCATTATGTTTAATTTCTGAGTTAGAACTTAATGCATTTGCCATACTTTAGAGCTCTCATTTTTTATATCCGCCTTTTATATCCGCCTATATTTGTTCGTTAATGCAACGAACAAAATCGAAAGTACTTCGTCACCGAAGCAGAAACATTCCTGTTTTCAATGCGTGTTTTTCAGAATTTCGCTTGTCGGAAGCTTTTTTAAAGTTGATATTCAAAATTTTGTAATTAATTACAGAGAGAAAGATCAATTCTTTATGACCAGCATATGCGCTAAAAATTTAACAATATGGCATAAAATACACATGACTGACCCTGAACTGGAGACTTCATTGTATCCTACCATATTCCAGTGTACATGTTTAATATTTTCCAGTGTAGGTATAACAATAAAGTACGAACACTATGTCAATCAAATAGATTTAACTGTATAGAACGTACATATCTTGAATGTCACCTGCAGGGAGAATCTTCAACTGCAAAAAATTCCCGTCTCTACTTTCGGTTTGTAAAATAAATGGATATCCCCATTACCTGTAGTTTATTTTTATTTTTTACGATTAACTTATTATGAAAATCATAAGATTGTAAAAATACAGATATTGCCCTTTATATTTTTTTAAAATATGGTAGTGATGTAATAAATAAAAATTCACCCCTTCGGTTTTATTGAAATTCCATGCACATGATGCAGTAAAACATTCAAATTTTTTTTCCAATATGACCTCCTATATACTAATTGTGACGTCCTGAACTTGTGCATATTCAGCAAATATTTCAATAATCTTTAATTAATGAGGACAGAGAGGACTGAAAGTTTTTTTTTTAATTCAATGTTCAACACGTTCAGAAGGGAAGAAACATGAAGGAGCTTGCATGCAGACAGCTTTCCTTATCTTAAACTACATTGATTATTTTCATTAGAACTTTTGAAATTATATTTATTATATTTTCCCATTCGTATTCAGTAATTGTTCCTTTGCATTATAAATATCATGGTGTTAAGGTTTTGTTTTCGATGAGATGACCTCCCAGCAGGCACGCAACGTTGTTTCAACGTTGAGAGGAGGTGGAATATAGGTTGCAACGTTGATCAACTATATTTCAACGTTGTTTCAACGTTGAGGTTTCAACGTTGAATCCTCAACCTTTTTTCAACGTTGAAACAACGTTGAAGCCTCAACATATTTTCAACGTTGAATGTTCGTCGATATTTCAACGTTGAAACAACGTTGAACCTGCAACATATTTTCAACGTTGATTGCTCGCCGATATTTAATGTTGAAACAACGTTGAAGCTACAACAAATTCTCAACGTTTGATGTTGATATTTCAACGTTGAAACTAAGTTGAAGCTGCAACATATTTTCAACGTTGAATATTTTTTGATATTGTAGAGTTAAAACAAGGTTTAAAAATGCAAAGTAGACTGTCTCTTGATTTCAACGTTGAAACAACGTGGAAGATGCAACATATTTTCAACTTTAGGAAAGTTAGGAAAATTTAACGCTGAAACTAAGGGTAACGAGTATTTAGCACCTCAGTTTTTAAGTTCAAAATATAAAGGTGTCTTTAACTTCTAATCCATGCGATTTTTCGCAATATACACACAGCTGCATGCATTGTTAAAAAATATTATATAAATAATAATTATACTTAATGAATGAAACGCATGCATTATAAATTGATTCACTCAAAAGAGTTGTGCCAATGGCTAGTATCATTATAAAATTTTAAATATGAGTTTATATGAAGCATGGCATCTACATTTAACATTTCATTATAGTAATAATTGTTTCAAAAAAGTATTTTTTAAAAATAAATTGTGAATGCTATTTTTTTGTTGTTGACATATTTATAAAATATGCTAAATATAAGCTTTTAATCAATAATAACATCTTTATCCAACATCTCACTGTAATTCCATGTTACTATAGAACTAATCAAAATAATTATTCCGAATTAATGTTCTTAAAATTAGACTCATATGGATCCGTGCCGTATACTCTTGTGCAGATTATACGTATACAGAGCAAATCTAAGAAGTCTTATATTTTATTAGATTGTGCTTTTGTTGTGTGTATTAATTCTATAATCTTTCTTTTCACAAAATATAAAAAAAATCAAATAAACACATAAGAATTTTCACACTGACAATAAACCCCGGTCAAGGTGCATTACTTAAGATCCACTCCTCAAAAACCTTCGAGATATCAGATAAGGAGTGCCTCTCGCTTAGTTGGTCAGTTTCAGTGTCAGGATAACCTTGTTATGCAATTTTCTTGCTGGGCAGAGTATAGCTGTTTGCAGCTTATCTAGGTCAAAATTTGAATTCAACTGATGGACAAGAAGTGCGCGTCTCCTTGCTGTTCATATTCAATGTGTTTTCAAGCTATATACACAAGGATTAAGGCTGGAATATCAACTTCTGCTCCGAAAGTATATTATTTCTTTTTCATGAATTTAAGAAATTAAGTTTTTAGCTCACCTGAGCTGAAAGCTCAAGTGAGCTTTTCTGATCACATTTTGTCCGGCGTCCGTCTGTCTGTCCGTCTGTCTGTCTGTCAGTCTGTCCGTCTGTCTGTAAACTTTTCACATTTTTGACTTCTTCTCAAGAACGGCTGGGCCAATTACAACCAAACTTGCCACAAAGTATCCTTGGGTGAAGGGGATTCAAGTTTGTTCAAATGAAGGGCCAAGCCCTCATTCAAGGGGAGATAATTGGGAATTAATGAAAATTTAGTGGCATATTTTAAAAATCTTCTTCTCAAGAACCACTGTGCCAGGAAAGATGAAACTTATGGGTAAACATCCTCAGGTAGTGTAGATTCAAATTTGTTCAAATCATGACCCCGGGGGTAGGGCGGGGCCAAAATGGCCGACCAAAGTTTTACATAGAAATATATAGGAAAATTCTTTAAAAATCTTCTTCCCAAGAATGACAAAGCCATAATTCATCATATTTATATGGCAGCATGCTCAGGTAGTGTAGATTCAAGTTTGTTCTAATCATGACCCCCGGGGGTAGGGCGGGGCCAAAATGGCCGACCAAACTTTTACATAGAATTATATAGGAAAATTCTTTAAAAATCTTCTTCCCAAGAATGACAAAGCCATAATTCATCATATTTATATGAAAGCATGAACAGGTAGTGTAGATTCAAGTTTGTTCTAATCATGACCCCCCGGTGTAGGGCGGGGCCAAAATGGCCGACCAAAGTTTTACATAGAAATATATAGGAAAATTCTTTAAACATCTTCTTCTCAAGAATGACAAAGACATAATTCATCATATTTATATGGAAGCATGCTCACGTTGTGTAGATTCAAGTTTGTTCAAATCATGACCCCCGGGGAAAGGGCGGGGCCAAAATGGCCGACCAAACTTTCACATAGAAATATATAGGAAAATTCTTTAAACATCTTCTCAAGAATGACAAAGCCATAATTCATCATATTTATATGGAAGCATGCTCAGGTAGTGTAGATTCAGGTTTGTTCTAATCATGACCCCCAGGGGTAGGGCGGGGCCAAAATGGCCGACCAAACTTTTACATAGAAATATATCCGAAAATTCTTTAAACATCTTCTTCTCAAGAATGACAAAGCGATAATTCATGATATTTATGTGGAAGCATGCTCACTCACTGGTAGTGTAGATTCAAGTTTGTTCAAATCATGACCCCCGGGGGTAGGGCGGGGCCAAAATGGCCGACCAAAGTTTTACATAGAAATATATAGGAAAATTCTTTAAACATCTTCTTCTCAAGAATGACAAAAACATAATTCATCATATTTATATGGAAGCATGCTCAGGTTGTGTAGATTCAAGTTTGTTCAAATCATGACCCCCGGGGGAAGGGCGGGGCCAAAATGGCCGACCAAACTTTAACATAGAAATATATAGGAAAATTCTTTAAAAATTTTCTTCTCAAGAATGACAAAGCCGTAATTCATCATATTTATATGGAAGCATGCTCAAGTAGTGTAGATTCAAATTTGTCCAAATCATGACCCCCAGGGGTAGGGCGGGGCAAAAATGGCCGACCAAAGATTTTAAAGATATATACATGTATAGGAAAAATTTTTAAAAATTATCTTCTAAAAAATAACAAATCCATGATTGTTCATTGGATTACTTTTGGATTTAAACTTTACAAGAAAAAGCCATTTTCTACTTTTTCCTACCATTAGTGCTCAGGTGAGCGATGTGGCCCATGGGCCTCTTGTTTTAGTATCTGTTCATCATTTAATTCTTGTTTCATAAGTATATTTGAAATCTGCGTGAAATGCACATCCTTGGTTCTTGTATTATGTGTTTTGTTGATATTCATTTGGTTATGAAGTATAACAAGCTAGTATACTAATATATTTTATAATTTAACTAATTGTAGTTCGTCGTAAGGTTCAATCAACCAGTGGTGCAGGGAATTGATTGTATAGTCAGCCTTGATTGCATCAGATTCTTCGCCCGTGAAAATTATACAAAGGAATGCAACATTTTGTAAGTACACTATGTATATGTATTGCTATAACATTTTTCTTTAGTAATAATTATTTATAAGAATACTCATACGAATTTTAACATGAAGTCAACTATAATTCTTTTAATCATGTTAATTAAATCCAAGTACCGGAATATATTCCTTTGTCTGATTTTTTAAATCATTCATCATGTTCATGTATATTTATTTTTATCGTTTGAAATAACGTGTTACGTACATTGTATCGAACAAATGGCTTTTACATCTTTATTTCTTTTATCAATAGGCTTTTGCTTTAGAGGGTGGATTCTCCTGTTCATTTCTTTCATTCATGGGACTTAACGATATGCGTGATTAAAATCAATGGATCCGCCACTTTGTGAAACTTAGTAATGTAAGACAGACGCGTACTTTGAAGGTCTTGGATGTGATTACTGTGACCCACTTTTCACTAGGAATATGAATTTTGTCGAGCAGTGATTTTTGATATTCAGTGATTAAATCCGAATTTGTGTTTGTCTTAAAATACATGTAAAACAAATTCTCTGACAACCATAATACTGGATTACAACTTATATAAATATTACGCAACTTGAATAAAAAAATTTATTAGAATTTTAAAATGTATTTGTTTATAAAGCAAATATATAATATGAATTCAACATGATTTCAACCAAATATCAACGTTTGTACAACCGAAAAATTTCAACCAAATCTCAACCTAATTCAACCAATGTTCACTTTTGTTCACTGTTGATATTTGACGTTGAAACAACGTTGAAGCTTTAACGTTGCCTCAACTTTCATTTGCAACCAAAAATCAACCATAAATCAACCAAAAATTCAACCCAATTTCAACGTTTATTCAACGTTGAAAATTGACGTTGAAACAATGTTATGTCTCAACGTTGCCTCAACTTTCATATGCAACCAAAATTCAACGTTGATTCAACGTTGAAGTGCAACGTTGATTCAACGTTGAATCAACGTTGAAATGCCTGCTGGGCTTATTTTGTGTGGGTGTTTCCCCTTTTAGTACTACCGTTTTTGTTTACACGAACACATCCGTATAATGTCCTGTTTACAAAGGGAGATTACCGGTAATCACAGTAAATTAATGGAAAGTAAACTATAATTCAAATTATATTACTTTCATACGAGAGTAAGAACGAAGTAATCAAATATTAATTAAAATTTTATGTCTACAAAATCACGTCATGTATACAGAGCCATCCATATAATATGATAAATTAATAAAGGGGACTATAGGTATACATATACTGTTTAACAAACTTCTCCTTGAATTTGTAACCAAATATAGCACAGATACCTATATCTTACCACCAACATGTGTCCTTTGACTTAATTCTGGACTTACGCATGAATCAAAATTTAATTCAAATTGGCCTCCTTTAGCGTTAACACGGAGCTAATGAGAAGTAAATATTAATGCACAGAAATCTAATTTCAATTAAACTAATTCGCATTGACTTCTCCGTGTAAATGTGATTCAAATTTAACTTGCAGTAACTAACGCTTAATTAGAATGAAACACTCTGTTTGAACAGGGCATATTAAGTGAATCTTATCTGTTTACCTTTTCTTCTTTTCTTTTAAAATTATTTTTAACGCTTATTGTTATTTGAATAAATCGTTAATTCTCTTAAAGTATGCTTCCTGTAAAGTTCATTCAAACAACACTTAATTTGGAGAAAAGCAAACATGGAAATGAGAAAGGGATCAGGTGACACAAAATTTGATTTGATTCGGATACATGGAAAAACATCACAATTTTTTTTTCTATTTTTACAAATATTTTACATTTTTTATGATCATCAAGAATTTAATTTCAGTTATAGAAATACAAGACTGATTTATTAATCCAAACATTTGTTATGTAAACCGAGCTCGTGTAATGTTTTTGTTTACATAGGTAAATATACTTAAATAATTTAATTTATTTTGTATTCTAGCCTCTCATTAGTTGATTTCCAAAAATGAACGCAAATTATTCTGTATAATCTGGTTTAGTATGGGGACACATCCCCTTGAAAACCGAATGAATCATCTGCATCCATGCAATCCCCCCTTTTCTAGTCCTCGGGATCAATGGGAAAAATCCAGATTTGATAAATGTACATGTGCCTTTAACTTCACATAGTTACTTGATCTTACCTCATATAAACAAACAACATGGCTGCTAGATCTGTATATCATTTATTACCTCTCCTCTTGGCCAAAGTAAGGAGTATAATCTGGTTTGGGTCAGTTTACACTTGAGAATTCGTTAATAAGAGTCATTCCTTTAAGTTATGTTTCTCTTTTTGCTGATCAGAAAATGATGCCTTAATTAGAAATTGTAATCATGGGAAAGGTTTAAAAATTCCGTTGAAACTGTGTCCCTTTCACAAAAGAGATCTCTCAATTGTAATCATTTTTAAAAAATGAATAAAACACACAGAAACCCCTATAGCTCCTTCAATAAATTAAAGTGATTAAATTTCAAACAAAACAATTAAAAGAACTATTTAATTAATTGCAACATGTATGAAATGTATCAACGTTTAAAAGAAAGTGAAATAATAGAAAAAGTATTAAAATAAAGCCAATTACTCTTAAATTATCACAACTCATGATTCATATAAATAAATGTTCCCGGTATAAAGACGGACACGGAATGTTAGTAGAACGACGATTAAGAAGACGACATAACAGAATTTAGAGCTATTATAATCAATAATCTTTTAAAAACAAAAGATCAGTCATTTTGAAAAGTAATTTTGAATAGTTTTTCTGGTTAGATAAAATGTCAATGGATGCGGTATTTTAAGACCTCCGTCCGTGGATATTTAAAGAGACAAGGTTTCACAATTTATATTCAACGTACGTTTAAAACTGCTACTGCTTCAGGGAAACAATGTGCAGTTAAGATATTTTTTCTTGATTTATAAATCTAGACTGGTCTATAGCTTAATAAAATTTAGTGTAATCTTTGTATTTTACGGTAAAATTTTTCCAAAACATAAACAAAAAGATAAAATTTCACAAATTTTTGTTATTTTTGTTTAAAAACTTTATTTATAAACAATTACTGCGTTCCTCACAATCCGTTGTCTGTGAAGATAGTTTCATTTCTGTACACTCATTCTGAAGAATAAATTATACGTCAGCTCAGTGCAGTTGTTATTAACCTGACAAAATATGAAATCAATAAACATTTAAATAACGGGTGTTTGAACGAGTCCTTTTTGTTAGATTAGAATTTATTGCTTACAGACATTTAAATCCTGTGTTAGAATTTAAAGAGACAAGACTTCACAAAAATCAAATACATTTAAAACGTCCACTGTCTGAGGTACATGGGATGAATTTAATTCTTTTCTTCGATAAACAATTGTTATCGGTTCATGCTATTGGAATATCCCTGGGAATTCTTAGTAAAAAACTAACAATAAAAACTAAATACTTGACTGTTCATCAAATTACGTATAAAACTAACTATATGTTTGTCTTCACAAATTCTTTTTTATGTTGAATTCAAAAACAGCAACCGATACGATTACAATTAAATTTGAATTAACGATCTTATAGGAGAAATTTATTTTCCCTCCTAGTCTTCTAATTCTTTAAATGCATGTTCATGTCATGTATTATTTAACGGGCGCAATGAAATGATGTCATAACTCGCAAATGTGGTGTAGAAAATATCCATATAAAAAAATTACAGTTTTGCCTATTATTGTCTCATAAATACAGTTTAAGTGGAAATTTTAGTGAGACGCAGATTTTGCGATTTGTCTTTTTAAAAAAGGTATTTTATCTGTAGCGAGAAGTAATTTTAGCGATATTAGAAAGCTAACTATATAGGCCATTACAAATAAAAAGCTTCAAGGACAGATGATACAAACAAAAAATGGATGCCTGGATTGATTTACATTTTTTACCTAATTCAATACGCAAATTTCGAGATTATCTCCCTTGTTGCGCTCTTTCGTTGAAGAGGGGACTTTTGGTGCCGAGTAAACAGACAGTTGGTACATTTATTTATATATTGGATACATTGCACCATCGATATACTTGTTCATCGTTACTTTGTGATTATCAGGATGCACTTTACAACTTGAGAATAATCAAATTAATGCAAGGACATTATTTTTAAAGTCAGAAAATCGTAAAAAAAATATCAGTGGATGCGAGACGTTTCAGACGAGGGAAGATATATGGACCTCTAATAAATATGTAGACAATGACACATGAATCTGATCATTGCACATCGGCGATCTAAATGAAATATTAATTCCTTTCCTTCTTATAACTTTTAAAAAACATGATTTTTAAAGAGAATGTTTCAACAAGAAAACCGGTTACTTTTTTAAAGACTGTACAACGTTTATTTTCACACTGAAATGGATACTTTTAGCACCTCCATCGTGGGAAAGTGACAATTTCGAAACTTGCGTATTGAAAATGATGCAAACAATAAATTTTTAGAATATAAAAAATTATAAACATTCTATGATGTTCAAATTTCTGCCTCTCTGAAACCATCCTTATTAATCTATAGAAATCTTTTTCACTTCAAATCCCATTTTTGAAATTTTGAATGAGGAAAATAAAAAGTACCCGGCAAAACTTGTTCATTTTATTAATTAAAACGTGACTCAAGTTGTAATTTTTGGATTTTTTGACATAAGTTTGTTTCTATCACCTGTCCTTTATTTTAAGCTTCGCAAAAATGCCTAAATTAAATCATTGGTAAAATTCTGCTTTCATGGTATATATAAATGATATGATGATATAAATTGTCTTTAATTGCCGACCCCCGCTCCATAAGGCAGTTTAAACTATCTGTTTTTCTTCTGTGTTCTGTTATTAACTAAAGATACATAAGATCTGCAATATGTGAGACATAGATTTAGAAGTTCTTAGAATTTTTCATTTACAGTCGTAACACTTATATCAAATAAGAACGTAAGGATACTACTATGATATGCTGGGTAAGAGTCACACATACATTTACTAAGTGAAATATAATTGACCTGTATATTGATAAGAGTGATTTGTCCAAAGTGAAAGTGCTGCAAAATGTCCAGTTCAATCCATTACCTCCCTTTCATAGATAAAATGAGTAAACTTCTTACAACTTTTATTGATAAGAAATGTGGATGGAATTTACCAAGTCAGCATCAAATGTGTAGAATATCGGAGTGAAAAATAACTCATATTTGTTAAAAAGCAGTTTTATAGTTTAGAAAGTAAGTACATGATGTAATTACAATATAACTCAAGAGCAATCTTCGTATTGAAACTGTTTTAAAGTTTATATATGTAAAAAGAATTCCTTTTCTTGGAGGGTGTAATAGTTTGTATTCTATTTAGAGTGATACAGAGTAATTTGTATCTTTAGTGGTATTTAAGCTTGAATTTGAAAATATGAACTAGCATCTTTAAATACATAGTATATTGTTGAAAAGCGTTATGGAAGCAGACAATGCATTCCTAAGAAGTATTAAGTATCAATTCACTTCCGAAAAAAAAAACAATTTTTTTTAATTTTTGAACAAATAATGAGTAAAACGATAACATATATACAGACTCTTATGTATTTTAGTAGAAGAAAACAAATGAATTAATATTTCATTTATATTAAGTTTTCTCCACATTACCGTCCCTTAGATTAGACCCAGCCCGAGAAAAGACAGACAAAAAAAAATAAATGTTGTTTTGCATTTATTTTTATTTCACAAACAGTTTGGTGTTTTGGGTCAAACAAAAGGCACATATCCCTCAAACTCTTTCAATAGAGGCATATTGTCTTACATGTTCAGTCACAATTAGGTATAATTTAAAAAAAATCGGGTTAAGAGGTGGGTAGGGTATTAAGGTAAGGTTTGCATTTACAGGGAGATAACTCTTGCGAATCACCAAAGCGTTTGAAACAGGCGAATTTAAAGCAGCGATGCTAAGCATCTCGGTAACGAACTTCCTCTGTCATACTTGATGGTTGTTGTCACTTATTGTTAGGACTAAAAACAAAGGACGTTTTCAGGAGAAAGTCTTATAACAAATCAAAGCATAGGAATCTTAGAAGCATTTGAGATTAGCGTGATGCATATGGATGAACCAATAAAGGAGGACTTGTTTATTTTCGATACGGAACGTGGTAAGTTGCACGGCCATTCCGATCAGAAGAAAGTTATTGACGCATTGTGCTGTTGTGTGTTTCTCGCTTCACCACAACACTAAAATTTTAAGTGAGAATGGGAAAGAAAAAAGAAAAGACCTGAGAGTATCCTGTAAAGTAATATGTTGACGGTGCGACCGTTAGAGCGAGCGCAAACTCTTCAATTGTTTTGATTTAGATCGGGCTCGTCAAACCGCACGTGACATTCGGTGCGTTTAGACTCTGACGTCACATGACGTATGCAAGTTGCAATATTCCGAGAAAAAGCCTGAACAGTGCTGAAAGTTAATGAAGAACGTTTCATTTTCTATTTATCTTCAATATATATCTATTAAATCAAGGCGAGTAAATTTTTTGTTGAACATTTGCCGTGATTCTCGCGAGAACGTAGCTAAAACAAGTGATGCATTGTGGGTCCAAATTACGGCATCAAAAAATTCTATCGAATGAATGTGCAGAAGTCCGAATTTTCTCTTCGCACAGGCGTTGCTTTAAGAGCTCGCTATGCGACCGGCGCTTCGCGCCGCCTCGCTGCGCTCGCTATTATGCTATATGCAGTCCGAACAGGGAAGAGAAGTCACGGTGCATTTGACCATGTCCAATGATGATGTTGACAGTTTGATTGTTGATAGTATTTTCATCAGGTAATTATTTAACTATTCATTTTACTGAAAGTTATGAATGATCTACTGACTGCGGATTTAAAAACGATGAATAAACGGTACAAGGATGTCAGGATTTGACTAATATCCCAACATTGCCAAAAATAGAAATGCATTCATTTAAGAAATTATGAAAAATAAAATCTTTGCTTTTTTGGCCTAATATTCGTAACATTATTGGAACAGGTATTCAATTGTTCAAGTTACCTTTTTAAATGAGGTTTGATTTTAATTAATATCTCATTTTCTAATTAATAAAAAATAGATACAGATTGTGCATGACAAGAACATTAATTTTCTTGATCAAGCATTTGCATTTCACTAATTCAATCTGTAAATTTTACAACAATTAAATTTCATATTGATTCTTCATTGATTATATTGGAAATTTATTCATTTCATTGAGTGAATGAAACTCAGTGCAATTCCTTATGCAATTCCAAAAATGCAATTCCTTAAATGTTATTGTAAAAATGAACACATATGTTTTCAGATCATGGGTCATTAATTGGAATAGATAAGAACCAAAAAAAGTACTTTAGTGTTTCCTTAAAAGATTTGTGCCATCAATCAAAGTAGAGGTCATCCCATATCAGCTCAAGAATATTAAAGAAAGTTGGATGGATCAAGCTAAGATAATGAATCAGATATGGCAAAATCAATGGAGATTTGGAGAAGAACTTCTGACTTGTTATACCCAATGCATATTTTTATATGTCTATAGATTATAGAAGAATATTTAATGTTAAACAACATCCTATCTAGTATATACATGCTGTTATCCATATATTTAGAAAATATGTGTATGTGATGATTGCAGTGCATGCTCTGTTTGTCCGTCTTTTAATTTGTTTTCAGTAAAATAATACATTTATACATCATAGGTATTAATTGAAGGTTGCTTTTGTCTATACTTACATGTAACAAGTTTCTTAAAAGGGTTTGTAAAATTGCAAAGAAATTAATACATGAAAAATTAAGATTAATATTTTTATTCATTAAATTTTGTTCTTACCTAATATGCTCAAATAAGAATTTCTGAAAACTGATGAGTTTTGTACATAAAGCTGCAGTGAACATGTATAATTATATCTACTGTAACAGTTAAAACATGAAACTTGGAAATTGTAAGGTTGTTAATTTAGTAGGAATTATAAGACCAGTTTAGTAATCTACTAAAATTAAAATCTTTCACAAATACATGCAGTTTATTTTAAAATTCTTTACATTTATAATCTTTTAATTTTTTTCTGTATTTTGATTTTAAAAAGGAGAAAATTTTGTTATATTTAAATTATTATATGGATTTCAAGGAGGTATATCTATCACTGTAGTATTGTTTCTTTTTCCCTGTTCTTGACAAATATTTATGACAGTGCTACGTCAATTTGCAGAATTTGCATTTTCTCTGAAATCAGAAGTACTCTGTAAACTCATTAAAGTATGAATTGATGTCACTTAGAATTCATCTTTATTTTGTTCTGTCTGATATTTCAATTTAGATTCTCAGACTACCTAATCCAATGACTGAGCTAATGTCCATGAAGTGTAGAAATAGGCCATCTTTAAAAAAATGTTTGGTTGTCGGCCTCTCCAGACCGACTGACTAAAATGACCAGACTGAAAACTTTTTTCAATGCAGGGCCGTATTTTTTTTTCTTTTATTCCTCTTATCCCCCTTAAAAAATGTTGTTGAGGATTTTCTCACCTACCGACCCAATAATTTTACCTTGAGTCAAGAGAGGCCAAACAAACATTACTTTAAAGATAGCATTTCTACTCTTCGAAGTAAAGAAAACATTTAATTATAAAAACAGCAGTTTCGTGGATGCAATGCTTACAACATTTCACTCAAAAAATTGCATACATGTATAATGACAGTCACCAGCCATAACTGAATAAAGATATTTTGCTACAAAGATGTCTAGAAGTTACTACATGTTGGAATAACTAAATCAGCATGAGATCAAATTCATAGGCTTTTAATTGGTTTAGTTGCAACATGTTCTAAAGTATGTTTATATATATTATACATGTACTTCTAAAGGTGTTGCTGTATAATTCATAGACAATTTCATCAGAATATTCAGATGTAAAGATTGCCATAAATACTAGAGTTCTTCCATGGAATAAATTTTTAGACCATCATGTAGCACAGATGGAATTTTATTTTGAATATTTTTGGCCAATTTATGCCTAAAAACAATATCAAAAATAACATTTAGTCTTTAACATTCACCATGACAAGGTGATATCAATGGTATCTTTATAAGTGTAGAAAAAGCCTGATTTTTATGTTCCGAACCCATAATACAGCCCATGTTTCCATGGAAATAATATTGGGGACATACATATTTTTTTAGTTCAAATTAATGAAAATGATCAAATTAATAACTTCATGGATTTTAATGGAATCGGTAGATATGTAAAACGTTGATTTTTATATTTTTGTTGCCATGGCAACGGTTTAACCGTTATGAAGGAAAATTGAAAAATCTTCTTTTTTACCCAAATTTTCACATTTGGTAAGGGAAAATTAAAAGTTTAAATACTAGAAGCATGAATTATACTAATTCAGGTCATTTTAATTATAAACATTTGATAATTTATAAAATAAATCAATTTTTTCAATGAAAATAATATTCGAGGTGAAATATGGAATACGTTAAATTTGGCGTCTTTTACTAAAAAAATGGGACGGGCAATATCTTTGAAAATCATATTAAATGATGAAGCTAATCTCCTGAATAAATTGATATATAGCTTGTGTACATATTAAAAAAAATATGAGTTGGAGGGAGACGCAAACCTTACCTTAAAAGCCGCTCGAACCAAAAAAATGAAGAATTATGTAACAAATGACACACTTAATATATATCACATATTACTTTTTTCTCTGAAAATGAAGTAATACTCTTGGGGATTATAAACTCTTAACATTACACGTGTGCATTACCTTTACGCAAGTACATGCTCTACCTACGAACAATTTATAAACTAGGTAAATTATTGACAAACAAGTTGATGAAACAAGAATATCAGTTGTCTTGATTGAAGGCACATTTCTATTGTCGATACTTTGACCTTGTCAGCAAATACAATTTAATCATTGAATCAAATGCTAACTGACATTTTTCATACTTATTGTTAGTCCATTATCAATATACTCAATTGACGACGGATTTTTCTGTTACTGTGAATGTATTATATTTGGCATGTGTACGATATTTGGCGGAAATTCGATCTTCAACACGTTAGTGTAGATTTGATTTAGCGCTGCCTGATCTAGCTAGTTATAAAAGGGAATATACAAGACATTTAGCGATGTACTTGAATTAGCGGACTCTGCGTTCCGCTTAAATCGCTAAATAGAATACACCGCTAAATGTAATATGTTTACAGTATTTCCTGGTCATGACAAGGAGCACACGGCGGGTGTGACCGGTCAGCAGGGGATGACCACTTATCTATGGCACTGATCCCACCCCTGATGTTTTGGAGGTCCGTTTTTGCTCTGTTCCTATTTTGTATATTGTTTAATGGACTTTGATATTAAATACTGTTCGTTATCTTAAAATCTTCCACCTACTTTGCTATGTATGTACGGGTTGTCAAAAAATACATTTAAAAGACTAGTGTCATATTTTTTTATTGTTTTTTTGTACCACGAGGTCATCTTCTTACATGTTACTTATACGCAAAGACCTTGTATTTTATTCCTGTTCTTGCTAATGTTTGTGTGTATGTTATTGTACACATGATTTCTTAAAAAAAAAACAATAGACATGTACTTAAAATAAAGTAAGCATACAACACTATTTCTGAATCTTAGATATATAATATATGTCAAAAAGTTAAACTTTAAATAAAGCAAAAAACAAATATAAAGAATAAAAAAGGTATGCATAAAGAATTTTTCTCAGCAATGCAAAATGAATTAAAAACTAAATATATTCTAAATAATTTGTTGAAGATTATAACCATTCTTTCATTTATATTAAATACAACTGCAAAACCTGGTACGACAGAGATAGAAGTAAGTTTTATGTTTATTGTCGTTTAGAAAGTGTATTAATTCTAAACAGCGTTGCTTCCTGAATCTTATTAAAAGCATCTTGTTGTAACGAATGTTGGTAAGATTTAATAGTTCCCTGGAAATCTCCACAGATTTGTTGACAGAGACCTTATTTGCCAAGGAATATCTCTAAAGCAGCAGAGTCTGTAGACCCTGTAAAGATTGTTGTGACCTGACTGTGTCACCCAGTCTGTGCTGATTTAGTATAAACAATATGAGTAACATCACTAGAGGTGGGATCAACAATATAGTCTGGCCGTTCTCGTTACTGATCTTCTGATCTAGAATAAGTTCATCAATGTATATGTACCCACTGTATAACTTGTTATCTGTCACTAAAGCATTCCTCATTTTATGACCTAGAGACATCCCCACTGTGTAACGTCTAAACATATCAACATTTATATGACCACGGTATATAATATATGACTTTGTCATTCTGTCTAGAGCTCTCTGTAAACAACTGAGTGACTCTTCATATCTACACGTTTTGTAGAAATACATTGCAAGATATAAAATATCTGTGGCACAACCTAATGAACATGACAATTTTAACAATTGGGATACGTAACTAGCTTTGAAATAAACCTTATTTCGATTTTTATGTTGATATACATCACACAGTTTCAACATGGCAGTGTTACGTAATATCTCTGACGTCATAAACTGTATTGTAGCCTCCTTGTACGGCGTCAATCTTTTACTAATTTCTTTTTCAATGTTCTTCATGAGAACTACTATTTCTACAGCACTTGAAACTCCAAAGTTATATTTACGGAATTCCTTAAATAAATTAATGTCAAGTTCAGTGTTAGTAATGATACTGCTCTCGTCAGTACAAATTCTTAATGCTTTGTATAACATGGCTTGACTTAGGAATGGTCTTAACGTTTTACTCAGTAGTAGACTTAATATACCCTTGCAATACAATTGATACAACTTATTAAATAATTATGTTTGAATGGGTCCTGTTACTTTCAATCGGAACATGTTGTTCAGTGGAATAAAAAGTTTGGGCATTCTCCAGTAAATACCCAATGTATCAATAATTTAAAGCATTCCCAGAAACAAGGCAAAAAGTTTTCAGGTGTCCAAGTCAAGGAGTTGTTACTTTGAATTACCCAAAATACAGCAGTTTTTGTGAAGTATGAACATAGAACGGGTGAATCCTCATTTAAATTAACAACTTCTTTTAAAAAGATTTTTAAAAGACCATAACATAAAAACTGAGTGTGGTTCATTGAATAAACTAGCTTTTGTTCCGCCATGGAAAAAGAGATTCTCCACTCTTCTATGCCGTCAGGTGTACTGCCGATAGGAATAACATGGAATCCTGCCGCTTAATATACCTGATAAAACTTCCTCGGACGGCCATCCTTGTCGTCGACACCTCTGTATCCATTTAAAAGCTATTGCTGGCCAGTGATAGAATCGAAAACAGAATGCACGGTCTGTTTCCTTATTACCCGTAAAATATGTTGAACAAGGTCCATGAGAGATATAAGAATAGCCGAAATTCAAGATTTGTAGGAACCGTAGGTAATTATCACGGAATAATGTACTAGATATGTAAACATCGTTATTGATGTCTACAAAGGATGACTAAACCTCTTCTGCATTATTTGATGGCTTAACAGGCTAAGTCTGGTGAAATCCCATGGTCACCATCACACTCCATCAAAATGACAGTGTGTTGTGGGATACGATAGAGACCTATCTGAGAGAGATCACATATAACATTGTGGTCTGGAGGCCATAACATCCAATCCTCATCAGAAGTACTCAGTCTGAATCCCTCACGTTTACTCCCACTTTTCATTCTATCAAGTCTCTTCATGATGTACACAGGCTGACTCACTTCCCCATCAGTGTCCATCACTTCTCTCCTTATCCTCACTTCTGTAGGACTCCCTATTTTACGACACAGTCCCACATACACAGCCTCTGACGGGCGAGGTATATGATCCATTTCTATTTCTCTTCTGAAATCATCAATTATCATCTCATTACATATTCTTTATTTTAAGTTTTGTATATTTCCTAATAAAAGAAAATTCTAAATGAGGTTTCTTACCTAAAGGGGTTATCATAAATATTATAATCACTTGAAATTCTCCAGGCCCAAGATCCTGAAGCATCTTAAGCTTAATTCATTTTTTTTTTGTCGTACTAAAATTGGAAAATTATACTTTTTAAAGACGAATTAAGTTTGACAATTTATCCAAGCCGCTTATCAAGAGAAAAGAATAATTGACTTTTGCATAATCCAGGAATGAGGAAAAAGAAGTGCACCGTCACATCGTCATAACATGGACTGCTATTGATAAGCAAAATGTTCATCTTCATTACCAAAAAAGGTAACAGGACTTAATAACACTATGCTACTCTAATAAATCATTTGATGAAATAATATAGTTGAATAACATCTATCATGCCAAAACCAAATACTGATAGACCCAACTGATTGGTAAACGAAAACCATTAATTTAAATATATTATACTAGTATCTCATGGGTCTTAAAATGTGAAATTTATACTTTTAAAGAATATAAAGTTTCCTTTGCTAATTCATCTAAGCCGTTGATAAAACGTAAAATATTATTACCTATTGCATAAACCCAGGAATGAAAATAAGTGCCCTACCACATCGTCATCAGGCGACCGCAATTAATAGCGAAATGTGCACATTCATTAAAAAAAGATAACAAGAGTGAATAACTCATCCCGGTGTTTTATAAATCATTTGAGTAAAATATATCGTTGAATAATACCTATCATGCCTAAAAATATACTACTAGAACCCAAATGTCTGATTTGTAAATAAATTTTATTTGCACAAATCTTAACCATTTTTTTTTTAAATTTCATACATATATTACTATAGGTATTTCTTCAAACCATGTTTGGTATTGCAAAAATGGGGTATACGAGGGTTGTCCCGTAAAATTGTGGACAAGTTGTCTAGTGTGAAAAATAAACATCACTGCGTTCTGAAATTTTCACTA
>NW_026931148.1:0-46248 GCF_032062105.1 Saccostrea cuccullata | reverse complement strand
AGCAGCATTTTTATATTCATATGAAGCAGAATTTATGCAAAATCTTTTACGTCAAAAGAAGGAAACACTTGCTGTGGCCCTCAACTCGACATTTAGATATATCGACGACGTATTGTCTATTAATAATGATAGTTTCCATTCCTACGTCGACACGATATATCCTGGTGAGCTTGAAATAAAAGATACCTCAGAGTCCGACACTTCTACTTCATACTTGGATATTTTACTTGAAACGGACACTAATGTTAATCTAACAACCAAGCTATATGATAAACGTGATGACTTTAACTTTTCTATCGTCAACTTCCCTTACTTATGCAGCAATATACCTTCATCACCTGCATACGGAGTATTTATATCTCAGTTGATTCGATACGCAAGAGCATGCTCTACGTATGAACAATTTCTTAAACGAGGTAAATTATTGACAAGCAAGTTGATGAAACAAGAATATCAACAGTTTCGTTTAAAGTAATCATTTCGTAAATTCTATGGTCGATACAATGACCTTGTCAGCAAATACAATTTATCATTGAATGAAATGCTTGACTGACGTTTTTCATACCAATTGTTAGTCCATTATTTATACACTGAATTGACCACGGATTTTTTCCGTTATATCCTGATTATGACAACGAGCACGCGGCGGGTGTGACCGGTCAGCAAGGGATGCTCACTCGTCCATGGCACCTGATCCCACCTCTAATGTTTCAGGGGTCCGTGTTTGCTCTGCTCTTATTTTGTATATTTGTTTAATAGACGTTGAGATTGTATACTGTTCGTTTTTTCCTTATCCTTCTTATAGACTCTTGTAATCTTGTGGCATTTACACCCGGGAATATGTTCAATGACAACATAGTATCAGTTTATAGAAATCACTTCTTGATTTAACTTGGTCTATTAAATAATACTTGAATTAATTACAAATGGAGTTAAATATATTGTATTTCTAATATTTAGAATTTAAATAAAAGGAGAGATCACTCTGACTGCAGAGAAATACTTAATAATCGGAACTTTTTATTGTGCAGTGTAGAGGAAGGATATAGAAATAACAAACAGTATTGAATCTCAACGTCCAGTAAACAAATATACAAAATAAGAACAGAGCAAACATGGACCTCTGATACATCAGAGATGGAATCAGGTGCGATGGAGGAGTGAGCATCCCCTGCCGACCGGTCACACCCGCCAAAGGGTTTTTTAACAGATGGAAAAAAGGACAACACTGAAATCACTCAACATGAACAAAAATATTAAAACGTAGAAAATATTTAACGAATTCCCATGCTCATTAAAAGAAAAAAACACAATATCTGGCTCCAAAAAAAAAAAAAAAAATCAATACTGACTAGATGCACAAAACCTCCATGTTAAATTTTACCAATTAATCAAATTTTTGATTAAAGTTCCAAATGATATATCTTTCAATTCTGAAATTATCAGTTTTCATTCTTGTAAATCTATTTACTTCTTAAGTTACAAGTGACTGTACACTTGTTCAAAAATGACAGTTTAACAATATTAAATTTAGACCTATGGAAAAAGGGACATATTCCAAAATTGAATGACATAATTGAGTATAAAGAATTAAAGCTGTTTGCTTCTTTATAACAAGAGGCCCACGGGCCTTATAGGTCACCTGAGCATTATGCAACAACTTTCCAGTTACAGTGTATTGAATTTGATTTTATAACATGTTTTAAGCCAGATGCTATATGGCATTCACAATTTTGAAAGAGCACCATTGATCATCATAACAATAAACTTAGCAGTCGCTTAGCTTGGTTACTGAATACCCATATGCAGGGTAGGGGAACAAAAATGCACTCCAACTAATAATAATATTCATCAATAATCAGTAGTGCCCCTAACACTCTGACATAAACCCCTGACCCTAGGTTGCACAAATTTTTAAAAGGCACCCTTAAAATTGACTATCAAAAAGTAAATAAATGTTTTATAAATACAAAGGACCAGATTTCAAACAATTGATTCATTTCCAGTATATAAGTAGAGCCCCCCCCCTGACCCTGGGGCCTTGAAATTCACAATTCTGCAAGATTAGGGCCCTTGCTCATCATAACTATATATGTAGTTCATCTGCTTCATACCCAGAGACAGAGAAGAAAATTTTCAAAGATTTAATGTATTTTCACTGTATAATCAATAGAGCTCCACCCTAACACCAGAACCCCTGACCCTGGGGCCATAAAATTCACAATTTTGGTAGAGGCACTCTTGCTCATCATAACTATGCACTTAGTTAGTTTATTTAATACCTAGGAGCAGAGAAGAAGATTTTCAAAGAATTCATGTAATTTCACTGTAAAATCAATGAGCTCCCCCCCCAACACCAGAACCCTTGACCCTGGGGCCATAAAATTCACAATTTTGGTAGAGGCACTCTTGCTTATCATAACTATGCACTTAGTTAGTTTATTTAATACCTAGGAGCAGAGAAGAAGATTTTCAAAGAATTCATGTAATTTCACTATATAATCAATAGAGCCCCCCCCACCACCACAGAACCCTTGACCCTGGGGCCATAAAATTCACAATTTTGGTAGAGGCACTCATGCTTATCATAACTATGCACTTAGTTAGTTTATTTAATACCTAGGAGCAGAGAAGAAGATTTTCAAAGAATTCATGTAATTTCACTATATAATCAATAGAGCCCCCCCCCCCCCCCCCCCACCACAGAACCCTTGACCCTGGGGCCATAAAATTCACAATTTTGGTAGAGGCACTCTTGCTTATCATAACTATTTACTTACTTGGTTTATTTAATACCCAGGGGCAGAGAAGAAGATTTTCAAAGAAATCATGTATTTTTACTATATAATCAATAGAGCCCAACCCTAACACCAGAACCCCTGACCCTGGGGCCATTAAATTCAGAAATTTGGTAGAGGCACTCTAGCTCATCATAACTATGTTCTTAGTTGGTTTATTTAATACCCAGGAGCAGAGAAGAAGATTTTCAAAGAAATAATGCATTTTAACTATATACTTATTTAGCCCCGCCCTAGCACTAAAGCCCCTGACCCCAGGGCCATGAATTTCACAATTTTGGTAGAGGACTCAATGCTGATTACAATCATGCAAATAGTTTGACTGCTTGATGTCCAGGAGTAAAGAAGAAGATTTTTAAAGATTGCATTAATTTTAGTGGTTTTGGCCCCACCCCTCAGGCCCCAGGAGGGCAGGGATCATGAAATTCACAATTTTTGTTCCCCTTTACCCATAGATGCTTTGTGCCAAATTTGGTTGAAATTGGTTCAGTGGTTGCAGAGTAGAAGCTGAAAATGTTCAAATGTTAACACACGACACACGACGGACGACGACGGACGAAAACAGATAGCAATAGGTCACCTGAGTTTACTCAGGTGACCTAAAAACCAATGCACAAAGAAAAAAAAATATAGTCATATACGGAGTAAATCTGCATTCGCTACACACCTCTATCTACAAAGCGTACACAACAATGTTTACAAGGAATTTTTAAGTTGTTGGTGGTACTTCTTTATCGTCTCTTTACATACCATGATCAATAACATACTTTGTTGATATTCACAGTACTAAATAAATCCTTCGTAACAGTTTCCAGTATTCCAAAATGACACAGAAGTCAAAATACTCCAAAAAGCTTGCTATTGGTTTACACCAGCGACAATAGTAAGTTGGACAATGTTTTCCACATTTTTTGATTCATTTGAGTACGCTACTCTGAAAGAATTTGACAGAAGAAAAATCTTCAATGTTTTCCACATTATCAACAGTGAGGTGATTAACAATACACATTGTAAGTAATGTTGAAAAGAAAATTGATAGCTTTACTTTCTGGTATCCATAAGAGAAGCAGAGAGTACCATTCATGGATTTTTGTAAAGTTTCTTTTGCAATTTTCATTTTGCACGATGGGCATCTGATGAATTTGGAATCATCATGTGGCAGGACAACTTGTCCCTTACACATTTCACACGAAAAGTGCATCACTAAACCCACTTTGGTTATTTTTCCTTCCTTTTCAATGAGATCATTATTTTCAGGTGCCTGTAAACAATTTACCAAATCATCAATGCTTGAAGCTTTCGTAGCCGTAATAGTTTTTACATTTTGGAACGGACGGGTTGAGAGTTGATACAATCTGTAACTTTTGCCAATTTCTAGCATCGTCACCATGTCATCCCAAAGTGTTAATTTCATTGTTGCAGAGCTATCTCCAACTATCACATTTTGCCTTTGAATTGGAAGTTCTCTGACTATTTGTACTGGTACTGGTATTGCCGACAGTATCTTGACTTCAACAGCAACCTAATCAAAGCATAATGATAATAATTCATTAAAACGCAACATTTTCATCTATGTACGACTTGTTTCATACCAACTATAGCCGTATTCCGCCATATTTCTTTCAGGTACATGTACCATGTCTTATTGAAACGATATCAATCGGAATGCACTCGTTACACTTGAATGATTTTTTGTGAATGCGGGGCCCTTTGAGTAGCCACCATCTCAATGATATCTAGTTGCCCTCAAATTATGAGATAAAAGAATTTAGAATCCCTACACAATTCAAGAATTTTCAATTCAATTAGGGAGGGGTAAAACATACGAGTCTGTCAAAAGAAGGTTCTATTGGCCTGGCTTGTCAAATGATGTTAAATTATGGTGTCATTCAGGTGATCTTTGTGCAAGTAGAAAGCCAGGTCCAGGGTTTGGAAAATTTCCACTTCAGTCTTCTCTACTTCAATCTACAAAACCATTAGACCGAATTGCAATGGATATTTTAGGGAGTTTACCAACAACCAATAATGGAACTGAGTATATCATTGTTTTAGGTGACTATTTTTCAAAATGGAAAGAAACATACGCTGTGTCTGATCATATCGCCCTTACAGTTGCTGAAAATTTGCTACTGAATTTATCTCACGTTTTGGTGTTCCAAATCAAATACTGAAACTGATCAGGGGAGAGAATTCGAAAGTGAATTATTTTCTGAACTTTGTAAACTTTTAGGCATAGAGAAAACTAGAACCACTTCATAAAGACCACAACCTGATGGCCTCGTTGAGTGTTTTAATAAAACTCTGATCGCCATGTTGTCTGCATTTGTCAATGAAAATAAAGATTTTTGGGATGACCATTTAACGCTTCCTCATGATGGCCTATCGTGCAACCCCTCGCATAAGTACAAAGTGTACTCCAAACTTGCTCATGTTGGGTCGGCAAATTTCATGCCCATTAGATATCATGGCTGTGATACCACCAGCAAATCCTGGGAAACTGTGCCCTTCAATGTATGAAAAATGGTCAGAATTAACAATGAACAATGCGTTTAAGCAATAAGCAATACATGTCCCCTACCGGGTATTTACTAGCTATATCAAACAAGCATTCTGAGAGTATTGCATAAGCAATACACACCGTTCACGGTAGCTCAGTCGGTAGAGCGCTCGCTCCGTGATCGGGAGGTCGTGAGTTCGCATCTCGGCCGCGACCGACCTAGTCGTTAAAATGGGTAGCAACTGTTCCTTCGCCATGCGCTCGGCACTTTGAAGTGAAAGTTGCGGGTCCTTCGGATGAGACTTAAAAACCGAGGCCCCGTGTCAGCGGCAGGCGCTGGCACGATAAAGATCCCTCACTGCTCAAAGGCCCTGAGTGCCGAGTAAAGGTCAAAATTTGAAGCCCTTCACCGGCATACGGTGACGTCTTCATATGAGTGAAAAATTCTCGAGAGGGACGTTAAACAATATACAATCAATCAATCAATCATAAGCAATACATGTCCCCTACCGGGTTCCCCTTTTTCTTTAGGATGTCATTTTATAATATGCAAAAGTCATGTCCAAGGTAAAACTGAAAGATTTTCAAGTTGTTAATGCCTTAAAACCAATAAAATAATCCACATTAAGACGAAAATTCAACTGACTCATTTATCCGCCGTCTTTTCCTTGCTTCATATTTTGTCAACAATCGGAAGTAAGCGCAGTTCGAACCCGATCTTAATTAAGCGATTCTGTCAAAAATCAATGAAGCGAAGTGAAATTCAAACTTGATCTGTAACTCCTTAAGATACACCCACATACCCAAAATTCAGCTCAATATCTGCAAGCGTTTAGAAAAAAAAGTGTGGAAAACCAAGTGGGACAGACTAACGGGGACGGACAGACAGACGGAAGGACGCAGAGGAAACCTATAGTCCCCCCCCGGTTTCACCGGTAGGGGACTAATAAATAAGGTCAAGTTTGGACGGGTCCATATCTCATTATTCAGAAAATGATTTTGCTGTTCTTGATAAAAAGATTAAAAAAAAAAATCTTCCTATACTATCACGAATCATTGCTTTGAAGCACTTGAGAAGATGATCTTTAGAATGATTTTCGATTTTTTCCTATATATTCTAATGTAAAACTTTGATCGGCCATTTTGGCCCCACCCTACCCCCGGGGTCATGATTTGAACAAACGTGAATCTACACTATATATGAATGCTTCCACACGAGTTTCATCTTTCCTGGCCCAGTGGTTCTTGAGATGAGGATTTTAAAAGATTTCCCCTGTATACTCCTATGTAAAACTCTGATCGGCCATTGTGAACCCACCCTACTCCCGGGGTCACAATTTGAAAAAAAAAATCTGAATCTACGCTATATGAGGGTGCTTCCACACGAGTATCATCGTTCCTGATCCAGTGGTTCCTGAGATAGAGATTTTTTGAAAATTCCATTAATTTTTCAATAATTCATAATTTTCTCCCCTTGGTAGAGGGCGTGACCCTTTATTTGAACAAACTTGAATCCCCTTCATCTAAGGATACTTTGTGCGAAGTTTGGTTGAAATAAGCCCAGTGGTTCTTGAGAAGAAGTCGAAAATGAGAAAAGTTAACAACAACAACAGACAACGTACAAATTTTGATCAGAAAATCAAACGAAGTTGGGGAACATATTGTTTTTACTCTTTTTCTTATTATGTCGCCCCGAAAGAAGTCGGGGACGACATATTGATATTGTACGCATGAGGTCGTTCAGTTCCAATATGTCTACCGTTGCCATGGAAACCTGTAAAAAGCGACGAATTCTGTCCGAGAGTGTTCTCTCTGGTCCCTTAAACGTTCGTCATGAAACTCTTTTTATTTTAATGATTAGTATCTGTAGTTGTGCGCTTTGCATTTAAGATTTTCAAATAATCAATTATTGCCATGGAAACCAGGGGAATGTTAAAGTTCTTTAATTTCGATTTTCTCAATAACTACTCAAGCAATCGTTTTGAAAGGTTCAATGTTAATTCCTTGCAATGTGTCAAAGTGATTTTTACTTTTAAAATAATTGTAATGAGTCGCTCACAGTTGCCATAGAAACGAAACAGAAAAAAGGTTAAGATTTACACATGTGTTCTCCAAGGTCTAGGTCAAAGGGTCAAAGTTCGTCGTATCCAAAAAAAGTTCTTTTCACAAGGATTACATATTTGAAATACGAAAGCCCTAGCCCTTACCGTTCAAACGTAAGGTACTATGTTCAAGACGACCCCCCCTTTTTGAAGCGCACTGCCAGTTAACATACACATCTCTAACATATACTACTTACAAGTAACGTTTTAAAAGTTTCATTTATAAAATTCAGTTCTCCTGATGAGATTTCATAGTTTGCCAACCTTCATTGTTCTTCTGTCTTGTCTCTAGATTTTATAATTATTTTATTTTATCTATATATAAAATAACGATTGTCAACTGCATTTATTTTACGTTTTTCTCCTACGTTTGATATCTTCCTGTACTTCGCACATCCTGGTCACGGCACCAAATCTGGTTTTGTGAAGCAATGAGAAGAACTAATTCTTTTTTTAAGTTTATTTAACAGTTTCGAATTAGCAGAATAAAACAAACGTGAATCGTATAGTGGTGATAAGCAAAGAAGTATGATTGTTAAATAGTCCGTGATCGTATAGCGTCTCTCGATCCCTCCTAGAACGTTGCTCCGTAGAACCCCGATGACGGCGAGAGAGAGTGAGCTCGAACTAAGACTATATCGAAGTCCGCCGTAGATAGTATATATAATGTACAATACATAATAGTCATTTGCATATACGATAAACAAGTTATTCAATAAATTGGTCTTAATCCTGGAATTTTGACAAAACAATTTACAATCTTAACATAAGTTTCTGTAAACTGGTAGTCAGTGTCCTTGTATTAGGCAAAAGTAAGTATAACTTTAATATAAACTTTAATAATGTTCAGTTATTGTTCCTGGATTGATGTCCGTAGATAGATAAACATCCTGGTATGTTATTTAGTCCTTAATCCGATTAACTTGTTTGTTTACTTCTAAGGAAAAGTCTTATACTTCTGTATCCTTCTTGAATTAGGGGTCAGTGCACTCTATCATGAGTACATTTATTAAGCTAATTTTATTTTCTTGATTAAAATAAGTGTCTCATGGCCCATAGGTTTACAAACTACTCACTGTAGATCGTCACCTGACTGGTAGATATTACCCCGAGGGTATAATTATCACATCTGACCTGTACAAAATGGCAACATTCAGGGTCAAACTATCCTTATCTTGATTAAATAATAAGAAACACAAAAAGATGTTTAATCAAATGGACCGATACACAAAGGGCTTAATTTCTCGTGTGAAGCATGTACTAAGTATGTTGTTAAACTTTTCCCTGGCCATTCCATTTGGTCCCTCGCTTCGCTCGGCACCAAATCTCATGGTACTCGGGAAAAGTTTACCAACATATACTTACAAACATCATTCAACAATTAAATTTCTGGTGGGTATCCATCCCTCAGGGACCGTGACATATATTTCTAAAAGCTTATCCTAGAAAATCGTCTGACAAACAAATTACTCAAGAGAGTCAGGATCTTCTGGACTCCCTGGAGCCAGGTCAGAAAGTTATGGTTGACAGAGGATTCACCATTGAAGAGGACATCCCGTACGGTGTCAAGTTAGTAATCCCATCCTTCAAAGGTTTGAGAAACCGACAACAGATTACTGCAAATGAATTAGCTAAGTCAAAGGTTATTTCAAGGGCCCGAGTTCACGTGGAAAGATGTATGCGGAGGATCAATTTTTTTAATCAATCTTAAGACAAGAACTCAAACTCTCACAAGTTGATGTTTATGAGCAAATATTCAAAACATGTGCTTATCTTGTGAATTTTCAATATCCGTACTTAAAGTCTGATGATATTAAAAGTACCGTATAGCGGGTTTTCTTGGCGGGTGTAAAATTTGGCGTTTTGTCTACTCAAAGGTATGCCAATAATTTTGGCGTATTTTATTTTAGCGGACAAAGGGTTTCAACCCCTTGCAAATGGACACTTAGAAAGTACAGACTATTTTAGCGATTAAAATTTTAGCGGACCATCATCAAAACGCCAAAATTAGCACCCCGCTAAAATAACCCGCTATACGGTATTACTTCAAGCTGTTAATCTGAGGCACTTGACAATCCATACTTGTATTTTTCTCTTAAAAAACAATAACCTTATAGTATATTGTTAATAGTTATGGATTTGGTTTTATCATTTTTTCTTAAGAGAAATGTGCAGAATGTGGAGGAGATCGGGAGCTTCTGATTGAAATTTGGACACCCATTTTACACCTTACTCAGAATGCCCACTGAATGTGGCTGTCCTCCGCTTTCTTTTAAAAGATACGCAAAGGCTTCAAAGCACTAAAAAAAATTGTAATGGACAAACGAATATTTGTCAACCTTTTTTAAATGAAAAAAACAACAACAATTGAAAGTGTATAATTATATATCTACATTTGCAAATGTTTTCCTTTATATAACACTACTGAAAGCAATGTGTATCTATAACTGTATAAATACAGGTACTGGGTGAAGAGGTCATAAATGTGCGTATGGACAAACGTTTGACGTAATTTCTCAGTGACGTCATGAAGGGTTGACACGCGTTTAGTGGATTACATACATGCCGTTGGGTTTGAAAAATAAATCATTTCACATGTTCAAAGTCACAATCTTGCAAATATAAAGTATGAATAAGTCACAAATGTAAATATAAGTAATAAGGTATCATTTTAAAACATCTATTGGGCTATAAATACGGGTGGGTACAAGATTAAATTCATCATAAAGCTTCGGGCTTTATGGAATTTAATGTCGTGACCCACCCGTATTTATTCCCCGATAGATGTTTTAAAATGATACCTTATTTCTTAAGGAGATACATGTACCAAAATAATATTCTTTTTAGGTCACCTGAGTCACTCAGGTGACCTATTGCTATCTGTTTTCGTCCGTCGTCTTCCGTACGTCGTTCGTCGTACGTCGTTCGTCGTCAATCGGTCGTAAACTTTTGAACATTTTCAGCTTCTTCTCTGCAACCACTGAACCAATTTCAACCAAATTTGGTACAAAGCATCTATGGGTGAAGGGGAACAAAAATTGTGAATTTCATGATCCCTGCCCCCCTGGGGCCTGGGGGGTGGGGCCAAAACCACTTAAATTAATGCAATCTTTAAAAATCTTCTTCTTTACTCCTGGACATCAAGCAGTCAAACTGTTTGCATGATTGTAATCAGCACTGAATCCTCTACCAAAATTGTGAAATTCATGGCCCTGGGGTCAGGGGTTCTTGTGCTAGGGTAGGGCTAAATAAGTATATAGTGAAAATGCATTATTTCTTTGAAAATCTTCTTCTCTGCTCCTGGGTATTAAATAAACTAACTAAGTACATAGTTATAATGAGCAAGAGTGCCTCTACCAAAATTGTGAATTTTATGGCCCCAGGGTCAGGGGTTCTGGTGTTAGGGCGGGGCTCTGTTGATTATATAGTAAAAATACATGAAATCTTTGAAAATCTTCTTCTCTGCTCCTAGGTATTAAATAAATTAACTAAGTGCATAGTTATGATGAGCAAGAGTGCCTCTACCAAAATTGTGAATTTTATGGCCCCGAGGTCAGGGGTTCTGGTGTTAGGGCGGGGCTCTATTGATCATATAGTGAAAATGCATTATTTCTTTGAAAATCTTCTTCTCTGCTTCTGGGTATTATATAAACTAACTAAGTACATAGTTATGATGAGCAAGAGTGCCTCTACCAAATTGTGAATTTTATGGCCCCAGGGTTAGGGGTTCTGGTGTTAGGGCGGGGCTCTATTGATTATATAGTGAAAATTCATGAATTCTTTGAAAATCTTCTCTGCTCCTAGGTATTAAATAAACTTACTAAGTACATAGATATGATGAGCAAGAATGCCTCTACCAAAATTGTGAATTTTATGGCCCCAGGGTCAGGGGTCTGGTGTTAGGGCGGGGCTCTTTTGATTATATAGTGAAAATACACAAATTCTTTGAAAATCTTCTTCTCTGCTCTTAGGTATTAAATAAACTTACTAAGTACATAGATATGATGAGCAAGAGTGCCTCTACTAAAATTGTGAATTTTATGGCCCCAGGGTCAGGGGTTCTGGTGTTAGGGCGGAGCTCTATTGATTATATAGTGAAAATACATGAATTCTTTGAAAATCTTCTTCTCTGCTCCAAAGTATTAAATAAACTAACTAAGTACATAGTTATGATGAACAAGAATGCCTCTACCAAAATTATAAATTTTTATGGCCCCAGGGTCAGGGGTTCTGGTGTTAGGGAGGGGCTCTATTGATTATATAGTGAAAAAACATTAAATCTTTGAATATTTTCTTCTCTGCTCCTGGGTATTAAGCATATGAACTACCTATATAGTTATGAGCAAGGGTCCTTGTCTTCCAGAATTGTGAATTTCAAGGCCCCAGGGTCAGTAGTACCATAGAGGGGGGTCTGTACTGAAAATAATGAATTGTTTGAAATCTGCTCCTTGGTATTAATCAAATACTTTTGAAAAGCAAGGATGCCTTCAAAAATTGTGCAATGTGTGGATCTAGGCCTAAGAGTCAAGGGTTCATGTGTGGTAGCGGCACTACTGATTATTGCTGAATATTACTGATTTGTTGAAATGCATTTTTTGTTCCCCTACCCTGCCTATGGGTATTAAGTAACCAAACTAAGCAACTGCTAAGTGTATAGTTATGATGATCAAAATTGTAAATGCTATAGCATCTGGCTTAAAACATGGATCAAATTCAATCACTGGAAAGTTGTTGCATAATGCTCAGGTGACCTATAAGGCCCGTGGGCCTCTTTTTTACTGAACATGATAGTAAAATTATAAAGACGTGTAAAATAGTTTAGATTTTTAGCGTCTTCTTTCACGATCCTCGATATCCTGGTCTGACCACTGCCAGATTTCCATCTTTGGAATCCGTAGAGTTCCTCGTTACTATGACAAATAAGATTTTATGGTAAGATTTTTGCTAAGACAAATCTTGACTAAGTTTTTGCTAAGATAGGTTTGTGATCCACTTAAGTACGTGATCTTAGCTAAGTCTAAATCTTAAATTTAAGACAAAATTTTTACTTAAATTTAAGACAGTGTTTAGTGTTATGGACAACAATGTAACCACCTCCCGTTTCCCGGAGAAATTAATGCTTGAGAAAAATCCTTTATTCCGGTATGGAAAAAATGGAACTAAACATTTAAATTAACGAAATAAAAACGTCATTACATTTGCTTCCATTAGAAATTAAAAAAAGATACTGTCACGAAAGGTTCAAAATGTTATAGATAGGGTTATTATTTATTTTATTTTAAGAAAAATAAGTAAGGTCAGGGGCCTGTGTGTTTGTTCTTTCCTAAGTAACTTACCAAGAGGCCACAATACTTTTTCTACGCCAGACATTGGCACTCTCCGGAAATATTATTTCCACCTTTGTAATATTGTTATGTGTATTTTCGTCGTTTCCGGCTGCATTATTAAAAGTGCGCGCTTTGTACCATCCACATGTATTGTGAATTCTCACACCTTATACCTCACTCTTATTGGCGTGGTGGCAGCGGTATCTTTCTAACGACTCTAGGTTTTTAGAGAAGTCACATCGGAACGGAGCACCCCGTGGGGATCCGGGTTAGAATAGGTCCTCAGTATCCCCTTGCTTGTCGTAAAAGGCGACTAAATGGGGCGGTCCTTCGGATGAGACCGTATAAACCGAGGCCCCGTGTCACAGCAGGTGTGGCACAAGAAAGATCCCTCCCTGCTCAAAGGCCGTAAGTGCCGAGCATAGGCCTAAATTTGCAGCCCTTCACCGCCAATGGTGACGTCTGTGAAATATTCTGGAGCGGGACGTAAAACAGTACTTAATCAATCGGAACGGAGCTGCTCCTGTAGGTATTTGTGAACGGTACAGTGCATATTCTTTTCTCGAGGTTGTGACCCATTTTCCAGTATGGCGAGCACACCACGTGCACCAAAACAGTGGTGCTAAACAGTTAACAAAGACTGAGACAGTAACTTCGTTTGAAAATTGCCGTCAAAATTTGTTGTATACCCTTTCCTTAGACAAAACTTTTGCTCCATTCCTTGTATGAGGAACCTGGTGGGAGAAAATAAAGAGTACACCGTACTGCGGGTTCAGTGATGATGACGATAACATACCCGAAGCAAGAGCAAAAGGTAAATATCTTGGAATTGATGCTAGGCCAAATTGCGAACTATTGCCCTACAATATCTCGTAACACATTGTGAGAAACTCAACATCTATAGATTAAATTTGGCAAACTCTTCGACTTCATTATGGTTTCCAAACGACAGGGGCTCACTTCATAGACTTTGACTCTATTCGTTTTGACCCTAATGAAGGCCCAGAAGACTTATTCCAAAGACTCACAGTTTGTGGAAGATAACTTACTTAGAAAAGACATGGGGATCACACATCACAGTGAAGCCATAAAGGATGAGGAGGAGCTCAGTCTATCACTAGAAAATTTTGTCGTTCTAACCTGGTTAAGGCTTATTCACCCTGGCCTCCCCAAGCTTGTAAAACAAAGATATGGAACAGAGTTGCGGGCTAGAACCCTTGCGTCTATCAAGCCTGAAATTTCGCAGGCTTTGGACCAGCTCGTGGAGGAACTCCGCACGAGTGAAGATGCAAAGTCCATGAGGGCCTCGGTCAGCAGGTTCCAGAAAAAGTCACACACCACCTTGCAAAGTCAACAACAGTCCAGGCAGAAGTCTTGTCCCTTATGTATGACAGCCAGACAAACACTTTCTCAGCAAATGTGCATTTATGCCTTCGCAGGACCGACACTGTATGGCTAAGGCTCGTGCCATAACTGAAATATATGATCAAGACGAGTCAATCGTATGTGACACAGAAGACAGTGACGAGGACCAACAACCTATTGCTACCAATCGTATTCAAGTAAGACAGTCTCCGTATTTTGATGTTTTCCTCGGACACCATCCTGCCAGGGCAACTATCGACAGTGGCCCAACAGAAAATATGATTCGTGCCTCAACTGCTACTTACCTCAGTGCCACAATAAATCGTAGCTCACAGTCAGCCCATCAAGCCGATGGGTTCATCACCTCTCGTAGTATAAGCATAAATTATTTTTTGAAGGACTTGTCGTAGAAAATCTCGACTGTGAATTGTAAGCAGGCATACCATTCATGGAAAACAATGACATTGCTATTCGCCCATGACAGCCAGACAGACCTTTGATGAAGAAAATACTGAAGTGAAGTGCCTGATACCAACACAGAATAGATACGAAATGCTGAGTCAAACAGAAATAGAGAAACCTGACGCAAGCAGGATTAAAACCCAACTTACCTCAGAGTCTGATGATCTACCAGACAGAACCCTTGCGTCTATTAAGCCTCAAATTTCGCAGGCTTTGGACCTGCTCGTGGAGGAACACCGCACGAGTGAAAATACTAAGTCCTCTTATCCATGTGTGAGGTGATTATCGGGACTGACTATACTTACCAATATAGGTTGTCAGATGTTGAAATGCAGAGACATGCAGTGCGACGAGCACATATTGCACGTGCCCCACCAGAGTCAAAAACAGTATGGCCTGGCGAATTTGTTGAGATTGAGTTACCAACTGACATGGCTCCTACTCATTCTACATTTGCAATAGAACCTCATCAAAGCAGCTACGCAACTCAGGCAGAGGAATGGCCAGAACCGTGTCTTCTTCAAAGTGTGGCTGGAAAATTGCGTGTACCTAATCTCACAGGCACACCACGTGTGCTCAAACGCAACGAACACTTTTGCAAAGTCCGATCTACATCTGTGCATGAAGAAAAGAGCTCTTCAACTTCACCCATAGTAAAACTGACACAACATAGTTCTCAGGTTCAAAATTCTGACCAGGTAAATGTTGACCAAGACAAGCTGCTGCCTGAAGGAATAAGATCCAAATTCAGGGGACTTGTAAACAAGTATGACAGCGTTTTTAACCAACATCTTCTAGGCTATATTGGCGCAGTTGGACCTATAGAAGCCAAGGTAAATATGGGACCCGTACAACCACCCCAAAGGAAGGGAAGAGTCCCTCAGTACTGAGATGACGGCCTTTCAGTATTAAAACTATCCATCAACTACATGAAGTATACATAAGTTCAATTAACTTTATTTGGTCTGTATCGATAGATCCGGAGCATATATATATTATATCAACAAAAAAAAAGAAACGCATATTGTTTCTACCCGTCAAAGAAATCTTTAGAATGTACATGAAACAACTATTTTTATATCAATGGATACCTGTGACCTATTTAAAGGACAACATGGGGTTTTAAAACCCAAGTGTTGAATTATCTCCCTTGATTAAACATGTTTATGAAAGTAATGTTTTTTATGATTTCTTCTAAATCAGTTGTCTATTTTCATTGATATTTTGGATTTAGAGAAACTTTTCACACTTCTATTAAACCCATATTTAACATTTGATTGCAGTGTTGATACTGCAATGCCACGCCCAAACAAAGATGAATACAACCAGGCTAACGATGATACTAAATGGAGCTACGCAACAGGAAGTTGCAACTGTATTTGAAATAAATCAATGGGCTTTGAAACCTTAAAACTAACGTCTGAATACCACTATCTGGCCATCCGCATGTAACCACAACCAGACTCGACCGTCCGACACCCCCCCCCCCCTTCATCACCTCATGCCATTTAGAACTTGCTGTAAAACTGCTGCTATAATTGCTGGATGTTAAAATCTGCATAAAAGAGACTGAAATGTGATGGTATTCCTTCACAATATCCGTACATTGGATATCCACTAGCATTGAGACTTTGCACAGTACATATTGTTATGCCTCTTGAATTTGGGGGAAATGAAAATGACATCAACCTGACTTTTCAATTTGCAACATTGATTTTTATCGCAACACACTCTAAAATCACTTAAATAATATAAGGTTTAAACTGAAAACTTAGAATTTCATATTATTTTGATTATGCGTTTCTTTTTTTGTTCAGTATATTTTGTTTTGTCATGTCTTTTTTCAACTTATAACCTCCATCTTAAATTTGAACCATGAGAGATAGAGATTTCCTATTTGGTATGCATACTCCACTAATAATAATAATAATAATAATAATAATGCTTTATTTAAAGAAGGTAACCCGATTAGTACAAAGTACTATTCTTCCCCGGGGCCTTCTACATTTCAAACAATATACATAAAATGGTACAATCAAACATATATACAATGTACATGAAAATGATAAGCTCATTCTATAACTTCATAATCGAATGTAGTATACAAATTAATGAAAATATAAGACAATAAATAAGTCAATATACAAAGTTTAAAAGACATAAATAATATCAATAAAAAGGACATCTATTATAATAAAATTACAGACGTTGGCTAATTATAACTTTTTCCAAATTCTTTCTAAAAACAGGTAAAGATGACGATAATTTAACATGTAACGGTAGACTATTCCATAAATGTACACCAGAATATTGTAAAGAGTTTGTAAATAAGATTGTTCGATGCTTTGGTAATCGAAGATTATAATTAAATTCTGAACGCAATGTGTATGATTCAGAACTGTGAAAAATAAAAAGATTCTGGATATATTCTGGGCTCATACCATAAAAAGTTTTATATAATAAAATACATTTATGAAACATAACTAGCTCAAAAACATTTAACCATCCTAGTTTTTCAAACAAAGGCTTAGATGGTTGGTCAGGTGCTGCATCAAGAATAATTCTAGCAGCCCGTTTCTGAAGTTTATGAATTCTCTCAATGTTACATTTGGACGTATTACCCCAGACTGTGAGACAGTAGTTTATTGTAGGCAAAATGTATGCATTATAGAAAAGTTTTCTTGTACTTAATGGAAGAAATTTCTTAATTTTACGGAGCGTAAATAATTTGTATCTCAGGGATTTACAAACTGCATCAACATGACAATTATACTGAAGAGATTGATCTATCTGAATACCTAGGAGTTTTTCAACTTCAACATTTTCCAAGTTTTTGCCAGAAATTTTTGCATCAAGTACTGGGTTATTTAATCTTGATCTTTTTTGTTGTGTACACATAAGCATGCACTTTGTTTTGTCTGTGTTCAGTATCATTTGATTCTGTAAACACCAGTTTTCAATTTCACGTAAATCAGAATTTAAATGTGTTTCAATATTATGTACATTGCTGTTAGGTAAATGCAGAGTTGCATCGTCCGCAAACATATCAATATTAGAGTAATTTACACATAAAGGAAGATCATTTATATACAATAAAAATAGGAGTGGGCCTAAAATGGATCCCTGTGGCACCCCTGCTGTGATAGGTAAAATATCGGAAGAACATGCGCCAATTTTTACACTTTGCTTCCTTTCGTTTAAATATGATTGGAACCACTTGATTGTTAGTGAATCAAAATTATAATGTCGTAATTTCTCTATTAAGATATCATGACTGACTAAATCAAACGCTTTACTAAAATCTAGAAAAGCTATGCCAATTAAATTTCCTTGGTCATTTCATGCAACCAGTTATCGGTAAGTTTGGTTAGTGCTGTTTGGCAAGAGTGGAATTCCCAAAAACCAGACTGTGAGCTCATAATGATCAGGTCAAAAGTTCTCGTAAATTCACGTACTTGATTAGCAATATGCTTTTCAAAAATTTTTGACAAAGTTGGTAGGATAGATATTGGACGGTAATTACTGGGATCACTTTTATCGCCTTTCTTATATATGGGGGTGACTTTAGCATGTTTCAGCTGGGAAGGGAAGATGCCATTAGTAATGCTAGTATTAATGAGATGAGTTATGGGTTTAGAAATTACATTTGCAGAAAGTTTTAAGAGACGAGGACCAATGAAATCTACACCTGCTGATTTATTAATGTCAAGTGAGTGTAGCATAGTGAAGACATCGTCCTGGCTTATAGGAAGTAAGCTAAACACGTTTTCATCATTGAGTTTGGACTTCGTGAATTCTTTTAATTTTTGAGAATTAAAGCTATGATTTTGTGTTTTAGTTAATAAATTGTCAGAAATTCTTGTGAAATGCTCATTAAAAACATTTACGATTAGTTGTAAATCATCAATTTCTGATTCATTGTCTTTAATAAGAGTGGGAGAAATATTTTTTGACTTGGAAGCTAAATGATTAAGATAGCTCCACATTTCTCTAGGATTAGAGCTCTCCTCAATTGCTGATTTGTAGTACATACATTTTGCATTATTAATCAACAGAGTAACTTTATTTCTCCAATGACGAAAATTATCAAAGTCTTTATGTTGATGATAGTAATCTCGTAACTGTCTAGCTTCATTAATTTCTGGTGTGAACCATTTCGGACGAGACTCGGTTTTTACACGTTTAGTTTTTACCGTAGCATGTTTATTGAGAATGGTATTAAACATGCTGTAGAAGTTTTCTAATATATCATTAGGATTTTGCAAATTTGTAAGAACATTAAAATTGGCACTTTGTAAATCAGAGAGAAATTCTTCCTCATTAAAATTCTTAAAATCTCTGTATTGAATTTCAGTGTGTTTTCCCTTACGCTGCATGCTGTTAGATTTACGGGTTGCACAAACAGGGTAATGGTCAGAGATAGCTATGGGTGGTACTTGAATTTCGCAGATGTTATCAGGTTGGGTAGTGTAAAAATGATCAATAAGGGTACATGAGGTGTTAGTTATTCTAGTAGGTATGGTAATTAGTTGAGTAAGTCCAAATTCTTCAAGAGCAGATGTCCAAGATTGAGGGGGGTCTTTCAGCAAATCTACATTAAAATCACCTGTAAGTATGATTTCTTGGTCATCACAGCAGGGGGCACAATTTATCTCTCTTGCTAGGTCTTCCACCCAGCAGGAGGGGGCAGATGGTGGGCGGTATGCAGAACAATAAAGTATAGGTTTTGTGTTCTTTAAATTAATTTCTAACCATATTGTCTCAATGTTACTGATTTCTAAATCTTTTCGACGTTTATAGGATAATTCATTTGAGATATAAATTACTATTCCACCACCTGCCTTATTTTGTCTATCTTTTCTTTCAAGTACATAGCCATCTATACTCAAATCTGAATCACTAATATGGTCCTGTAAAAAAGTCTCACAAAGCCCCAGTACATCCATAGATCGTTCATTTTGTAGAATTAATTTCAGTTCGTCCAATTTTGGTATAAGATGACAAATATTAAAATTTCCAAAACGCAAACCCTTTTTTACAAGACCAAATCCTATGTTCACTGGACTACATTTATTAGCTGTGCTTATAGTTTTGTTTGAATTAAAATTTTCACATGCAAGACTTTTGTTTATCTTATTTTCAGACAAAGATATCTTCGTAGCTTTAAGGGAATTTCTTTTTTTGGAGGTGCATCTTTTACCTGAGGATTTTTAACGTGTTTAACGATGGGGGAATTTTTTACATTGCATATACATAATATTTGGTTACATTCTGAACATACAGTTTGGAGAGGTAAAAAATTATTTTGAAGACTTAAGGAAATACTCTCTGTATATTCGGCCTGACATTCATTGCCCCTATTCTAGTATGGACAAAACTTTTGTTTATGTCCAGGTTCCCCACAATACCAACAGTCTACTTTGCTACCATGTCTACAGTTCCGGGATGAGTGGCCTTGTTCTCCACAGTAGTAACAGGATGTAGACTTCATGGACACGGGCGGAGGTTGCATCTGATTCTGCTTTAGAATTGAGACATGTTCATTGTAAAGTTTCAGCAGAGAGGCGGTTCCTTTGTCTGACAAATGTATGCTGTCCTTCCAGTACAATGAGGAATTCCAGTCATTAAAAATCCGACTTGATCTAATAACTGTTGCACCGTATTCTTCACACACAAAGCGGATAATATCATTCACACCGGTAACCATTGCATCTTTTCTTGGCATGACTTCGGATACGAAAACACGAATGTTTGAATTCCTCTTCCGTAGATCCGTTACTATTTCGCAAAAGTCATTTTCTATTGCTTCCATGTCACGCTGATTTGATACATCGTTTCCTCCAGCCTGGATAATGATATTTTCCAAAGAAGATACATCGTATTGACGTAATTTTTTACGAATTAATGAGATACTGGCTCCTCTGTTAGTACTCACACGAATATTGGAATTTAACCCTCGGGTTCTAATTCTTTGCAGAATTGAACTGCCAATGATGAGTGTTGATTTCTCAAGTTGCGCAGAATTTGGAGAAGGTTTTTGAAGGGAATTCTTTCTTGGTTTTCTGTACACATGTGGTTCTGGTTCCGTATTTGTTGAACATTCATTTTTTGATGTTTCCGTAAGAACATTGTCACACTGCACATGTCTAGAAGTGACGTTTTGGGATCCCTTCGGCAAATTATCGGTACAATTGCCCTTATTCTTGAAGACTTTCGGAATTGTTTGAGTACTTGAACTGGATAAGCTTTTCTGTACATTTTCACCCAGTTTCTTTTTTAAGGACTCAACTTCTTGTGTTAGACGATGAACAACTAACGAAAGTTCCTCCACACGTAGAGCAGAATCACCACACTTGCTACATTCTTTTGATTCATTGCACTGCACAATACTGGATGTATTCCTCATAGGAGTAGATGCCATATGTGGTGGTGGTTGGGAAAGAATAATGTTTGAGTCGTTTATATCACAGGCATAGACACTTATTTCTTCAAGGAATTTCTCGCACCATGTTGTCGCTGAACTACCCTGAATGTGTAGTACTGAGGTGCTTCTGTATATTGTAGCCGTAACAGATCTACAATTAGTCTTAAAAATATGGCCATCTCCTCTTGTAGTTTTCTCAAAAGTTAGTTCCTGTTCAAGATATGAGAAAATGGTGTCATATTTTACCTGGTCAAAACTCACAGTAATGCTCCTTTTGTTGGTGGTTACCTTTAGGAAGCTGGGTAAATCCACATTAATTTGCAGTTTATCCTGACTGTCATTTATTGGATTTGTGAATCCAGAAAAAGAATCCAAAATTGATCTGAAAAAGCTTGAACCTGAGCTTTCATCCATCATTTGATTAATTACATTGTATTTTTAACACAGGAATCATAATCCAAATCAAAACATTTAAAGCGCATTAAAAACTGTATAGGTATCTCAGGTAAAATCAGGAGCAACTTGAAGCACGTCTTATCTCTTCGGTGTCTTATCTTTTCTTGTATAAGGTTCTTTTAAATGACACCCAGGTCGATGACTAAGAACTGTGGTTTTTCTTTAATTTATCTGTCAGCTGTATTACCTCCCCATAAATCTGATTAATGATGGCACCAGATGGCATAATACTTATGAAAGCTTTGTATGTTTATAAGTTTTCTGGACTGTGCAGATGGAGATCTGATGACCAAAGAACTCACCAAGGAACAAGGAGGAAACTTAACCTACCAGAGTGCCAAGAAAGTAGCGCTTTCAGCCCATTTGCAGATCAAACTAGATATCATTGAGATGGTGACCATCTCAAAGGGCCCCGCTTTCAACAATGAACATGAGAATGTAAGGTTAAAACAATATGAGCTGCATGTTTGACATCGGGAAATTTTATTGAAACACATTTAACAGAAACATATAAGATTAATATTAACAAGAAACATATTGACGCAAGCGTCAAAAATCGGCCGCAAACCAATTTATTTAACTGTTGAAATTATTTTAAAAACTGAAATTTGCTGGGTTTTTTTTTTTTTTTAATTTCTTATATTTTTCTGTTAAAATATCCTCGTGACACGAAAAAAAAATGCATGCGACAATGCCTATTTTCTTCATGAATAATGCATGTACTATATTACATATGTATAGGCAATATAAACTGTGCATAGTCCTCTGCGTCTCTGCACTCAGTTTGGTACAACTTAATAACGAACTCTTGTGAGTTTGCTGTTTAAGTAGTTTTTACATAAAACGTACAAAACTAAAGCTTAAACTTAGCTATAGTTTTATCTTAATAAAAACGCAACAAATATATAATATGTGGGGTTCCTCGCTCTCTCTTTTAGAGGATGTTAACCCCCCCCCCCCACCCCCTCGAACTCCTTCTTGATCCACCACTACATTACTTCTCTTTCAATTTCTTTGTTTTGGTGTTGATATGTGGCGGGAAAGTGTTTGGCACATTGTAAAACGCGATCTATCCTAGTCATCTATAGGAAATGTTTAAATATACACTTCATTTCATATAAATACAGCAGATCCTGTTTTAAAAAGAGAAAGTAAAATTGTTGATTTACAACGCAGTCTTTGTTTTAGACTATGCCCAACACTCGTACCAATTTTCTCCGCACCAAAAATTCTACAGAAAGAACCTTATTTATAAAATTTAATTTTACTTATTGCTTTTTTCAAACAAAATAAGTTCAGATATGCATGATGAATTTGAATATTTTTACCTAAATTTTAAACAGATTTAGATCTGGCGAGGTTGGAGATCTATAAGTACTTCTTTAGAGCACAAATGTCTTTCCACAATAAATATATTCATAGCTCTTAAATTGAATTAAACCAAAAATTCTACAGAAAGCCTCTGCAGACAAAATAAGTTAGATGCAGAGTTATGCGAAATTTTAAACAGATTTAGATCTGGCGAGGTTGGAGATCTTTGTAGGACCAACAAGATCATAAAAATGATTGGGTATAGACATTTCAATCTGAGACCCATGAGGAGGGAAAGGAAGATGAGGTCCATAAAACAGTCATAGCTGAGAGGAGAGAACTCGATAAACTGTATCTCAGATTTCGCAGTTTGAGTGGTGAGGATCGGAATGTGGAAGATATGTTTAACAGAGATTATCTATATGATCTTATTGAAGCCCTGCAACAATTGGTAACAACAAATGACCAAAAAGAAAAGCACGGACAAAAATTATTTCTTGATGCTGTTATTCTGAGATCCTTTAAAAGTTTAGATGGACACTATGCTCAGACAAAGCAAGATGAAAAGAAGAAGGAAATTAAATATTACAAAGCTGCTTATAAGAACATGTCCAGCGAACTTTTTCCCAGTGCTAGACAGACATGTGTCAAAAACTCAATTGAAAGGCTACAAAAACCAGCTAATCTGTCTAATGAGTTTGTTACTCAATACAGAAGACATAGCACTCAATATTACTGACTTTCATGTGACAGGAAACAAAAACTTGATTTTATCTGACACTTTTATTAATTAAAAATTATATCACAACATCCTTTTTCCCAAGTAATGTATTAGTATATTCACAATATTGCTAATTTAACTATTCCTTCGTGATATAGGTGGTGAAAACGACGATTTCATATTAAGAAATGAAATGCATTTTCACCTCACCTGAAAGTGTGCTAAATGGAAAGTGGAGAGACTTGGTGACAAACAATTCAACCATTAGATTAATAACTGTAGATGAAGCCCACACAGTATTACATTGTTAAGTTTTTTCTGAAGGGGGAAAATGATGCAATGATTGTTACAATCTATCAAAATTTGAGCAATTCAAACAGGGTTAAAATTATTCCCCTCATTTTTAGGGGAGAGTCTGCGAGCGATGAAGACCCTTTCAGACGTCGGTATGGTCGATTAGGGGAACTGCGAAGCCTTGTTGAATGTCCTGTAATTCTAATGACTGTTTCAGCAAATTCAGCTGCCAGGAACACCTAACAAAGAAATTTTTGTATGACAGACTGTTAAGAAATTATAGAGAACCAAGACAGGAACAGTATAAAATTATTTTTACTGTGTGTTAGGTATCAGATGTACAAATAAGTAAAAATTAGAGCCTGATGACCCCATTTTTTTATGTTCTTAAATTAATATATGGGTCATGACAGATAAAAAAAATTAGCTCATCAGGGGCAACAACTCTTTTGGGGGCCAAAACAACTTTTGACCAAAACAAATTTATGTAAAAAAAAAATTTAAGAAGTTTATTTTTTCAAAGTCATACAATAATCAGTTCCTTTCATAAAAATTTATTAAAATAAATCTAATAGTAATAATAAGATGTTTCATGTGAACTTATACACAAGATTTTTTTAAAAATTAAGTCAAAAAATGTGTACAAGGTGTAGAATTTGTGTACATACACAATAATCACTTATTATATTTATGAATTATTTCACAATGAAACAATAAATACTGTTTTGAAAATTTTAAATATATGCATATTAAATTATTAATGAAAATATTTAACTGGTGAATTTTCTTTTTTTTAGTACGGCATAAAAAATGATGCATTTTATTTGCGTTCATAATTCTGAAGGTGCTTTTTATTATATGCATGGATATACATCTACAATTCAGTCAATAAATGATTCATATAAAACATAAATTTTCACTAGTAGAATTAAAGCTGCTTGAATCAAGCTTTCAAACATACCACAAAGTATATCAATGATTTTGGTACAACTAAATATGCATACATGTATATAATCTATAAATGTCTGTATGATTATCATATGTACAGACATAAAAATGACTCAAACATTCCAGAGTACATTTATATCAATTCATTTTGGTACAACTGAATAAATAAATCATGTAGCAGAAAAGAATATATCTATTCATATATGTGTAACATCTCGATGACTGTATGATTGTACATCTATACAAAAATGAATATGATATAAACATATCAACTTATAACAGTACAACTGAATAAATCATGTTGAAGCAAAAACTTGACATAACTTAGGGTTTGTAACACTTAAGATGTCGCAGTTACTCTGTGTTTGTCCTCACTGTTTCTGGAGGACAAAACACAGGTCAATCCATTTTCTCCATGTCTGTCGTAGATGAGCTTTAGGTGTGAGAGGCCAAGACCAGATCCAGCGATTTTCTCTGCTAACCTTGTCTTCAGGACACCTTTGCCGATCAACACATGTAGCGATCCAATGTTTTTAGATTTTTCAGCATTAAATATTTCTTCCTGAAAATGGCAATCACTACTGTATGAGTGCTTCATGACAGTTGAGCTACTAAAGTTTGCAGCACAGATAATCCTCTCAAACATAAGAACATCATCGATTGCATTGTGTGCATTGTAGTCTGGAAGACTAAAATGTCTTGCAAGGCACTTCTGCTTGTAACTTGGAAGTTTTGGAACATTTTTTTCTCATGACACTAGGAGAGTCAATAAATGCATGAGTACCAGTTTCTCGGAATACTTTCGGTAGGTTACACCTGTTAATAGCACTACATAAAACACGGAAATCAAAAACCCTTCCGTTATGTGCCACCAACACAACATCCCTGAATTTCTTTAGCCACTCCAGGAGTTTCTCCAAGGCTTCTTTGATAGGAATTGCAGCTACCCTCTGTCACCTCACACATAGAGACGTTCCATCGAAGACAATACCTGTTGCTTTCTCGGCATTGGCATCCAATTGTTGTTTGGGAAGAAAATATGCAGAGATATGATCGGTTGAACTGCTTAGCTGAATGCAGCATGTACATGTGTATATATTAGTTGGATCTATACCTGAATAAAGAAATACATCAACTTTCAAATAAAGAAGAGATATAAAACATATTTATACTAAATTATTTTAGTAAATAAACCTGAAACAATAGTTTTACTCCGACTGAGAATTAATGATGGATGTGTGAATGAACGGCTGATTTTTTAAAAAAAAATATCATTTGATATGTACTCTAAGTATACAGTTCTAAAGAATTAAATACATTTATGTACATAATATTTTTATTCCAGGATCATATCGTGAAACAGACTACTTTTACGGGCTGGCAAGGGATCTTAAATAATGAGAATATAAATTCATACTCACCTAATATTTATCTGTAATTTTGCAGTTTCATCATGGATGTGGCTAAGGCCGAAAAGAAGGGGAGAGTGTTTCAGTGCACGCTTTGTGATTTTGAACAGATTAAAAAGTATGCTATTAAGCATTTTCTGAAATGTCACGTGCCTAGGGAGGAAGTTCCTTTTACCTGTAAATCCTGTGACTTTGTGGCCCTGACGGAGAAGGAAATTTTGTTCCATGGTAGATGGTATGGCCCGCATAAGGGAACAGATGTTCCAGTGGAGGTGATTCGTGCGGCTGTGCCTTTTTCCTGGAAGGATGACCTCTTAGTAAGATGGGAACAGGCGGCTTCACTGGCGTACTGGATGAATTTAGGTTCCAAGAAAGAGAAGATGGCTGAGGACAAAGTGGTTCCACTGTCCACACTTCTGGAGGAGGTGGTCGAATTAGTTCCCCCTACGCCAGCGATGCGCCCCCCTCCAGAAGTGGTGGACATTTTACCCCAACTGTTGGGAGAGGTGGAGCCAGAACTAGGGGCGGAGAAGGCAGATCTGATAGGGGCACTTAAGGACCTACAAGCTGAGGTGAAGAGGCAAGGCGACCGGCAGATAAAGGCCATAGAGGAGAAGCGTAGCGGTCAGGGAATTAACGAAGACCTTGACGGACTATTTTTATAGTAGCGGCCCAAAGAGGGGGCTTACACCTCAGCCGAAGGATAGACCTGCGACACCCATCGGAGCAAGGTCACCCAAAAGGCCTGCGTTCCGTGGCCGAGGATGGTATCGGCCTCGCCTCATTACCAGAGGCAGTGCTCCACCGTACCGAAGGAACCTGAAGGAAGAAAGACGCCAGGAAAGGACAACCCGTGCCGAGACATTATTCAGAAGGTCAAGATCAAGCAAGATCCAACTCTCCAGTAAAGAAGAAGGTCAAGTCAACAGTAGTTAGGTGCGATAAGAAATAGGTTTTTATATGTTAAGGGGTTTTAATGTTAGTTTGGGATGGGGATGGATTTTAGAACATTGTATATTAGCATAATATTAATGCTTTGATGTTGATGCTTTGTAGGGTGGCTAACAACTACGTATTTGTGACTTTATATATTTGTAAGTACATATTTTATTTGATGAATATTGTCTACACATGTGTCTACACTAATTAGGATCATTTGAATTAAATACATAGAGTATTTTTTAACAGCTTCCCCTTAATTCATTGCAAGAGGATTTCTTTTTCTTGAATACTGCAGTTTTATTGTATTTGTATGAAAATTAGATTATATTGTATTTGTATGAAAATTAGATCCTGTGTTTGTATGTCAATCGATGAAAGTATTTAGTCACATGATGTATCACATGATAATTTGTTGTCGTCTGTAGTTAGCGAAAGTTGTCAGAATAACGAATTTGAAAATATGGGTCGAAATGCAGTATATATAGCAACTCACAAGGTCAGTGAGATGTTGAAAATTCCAAAATCAACAGTTATCGATGTAGCACGAAAGTTTTTTGCCACAGGGTCAGTGGAAAACATACCAAGAAGTGGGCGGCCGGCGAAAATGAAAGAAAGGGATTACCGTGGTTTAGAAAGGCTTGTGAAAACGCATCGTCGGGAGTCTTTAAGTGATATCATCAAAATTTAATGAAGGCAGGACTAATAATGAAACTGTAAGTAAGCGGACTATTCAGCGTCATTTGCATAATCATGAATATAGAAGATGTGTAAGTAAGAAAAAACTGGTTGTGAAGGAGGTTAACCGAGAGACTGGCATGGTGCAGAGAGAAAAGGCGATGGACAGTTCAGAATAACTGGAATATATGAGCAAGATAATGATTGGACACGACCAGCGGGTAAATTATTAAAATAAAGGTATAAATATAATTTCTTGAAATTTCTGAATGGTACGTACCTTTTGGAAGAGAACCTGTGGCCAGTGATTGCTCGACATTTTCCTAGGGGTGGATATTTTTTCCATGCAAGGTCAAAATTTTCAGGAATGGAATAAATTGCTTAAGTTGGCCTGCCCAGTCGCCTGATATTAACATTATTGAAAACCTTTGGCTATTGATAAAAAGAAAACTTCAGGCACGCATTCTTTTGATTAAATCTAAAGACGATCTCGTGGAGGATTTTTAAAGCATCCGACCTAAATGTTCAGAATATACTAGCCATACCAAACAGAATTTTGAATGTAATCAGGCTCAAGGGACATCTTACGAAGTATTAACAAAATTTAAATAATTTATATTTTTTATATAATTCATAGAGCTTTTGAAATTTGACACTTTTTTTCAAGTAAACAAACCGCCATGTTGAAATTTATGATAAAACTACAACCTGCACTCAGCTTTATAACGTATACATGCCCTTTCACCAGCTGCAGCGCTACTAATATATGGATTCGAGCAGTCAATTAATAAAATAAGTAAATATAAGAAACTCCTAAACGTATTGAAGAAGCACTATTGCTCATCATAACTTTTTTTTCATGTGCTTTTCCGTTTATTTAATACCTAGAAGCAGAGAAGATTTTCAAAGTTGTTATAAATGCATTTTCTCTATGTAATTGAGTATTGAAACAAAATTTAAATCAATTATTTATTGAATATAGCTTTCCTGTTTTGTAAAACAAATTTGAAAAAACAAACCTTAACAGATGCTTTCTCTTGCTCATCATTACTATGTGCTTAATTAGCTTATTTAATACCCAGGAGCAGAGAAGAAGATTTTCAAAGAAAAAATGCATTTTCATTATATAATCTATAGAGCCCCGCCCTAACACTAGAACCCCTGAGCCTGGGGCCATAAAATTCACAAATCTTGAAGAGGTAGTCATGCTCATCATAACTATGTGCTTAGTTAGTTAATTTAATACCCAGGAGCAGGGAAGAAGATTTTCAAAGAATTATTGCATTTTCATTACATAATCTATAGAGCCCCGCCCTAACACCAGAACCCCTGACCCTGGGGCCATAAAATTCACAAATCTGGAAAAGGCACTCTTGCTCATCATAACTTCGTGCTTAGTTAGCTTATTTAATACCCAGGAGCATAGAAGAAGATTTTCAAAGAAATTATGCTTTTTCACTATATAATCTATAGAGCCCAGCCCTAACACCAGAACCCCTGACATTGGGGCCATAAAATTCACAAATCTTGAAGAGGTAGTCATGCTCATCATAACTATGTGCTTAGTTAGTTTATTTAATTTTCAAAAAATTAGTGCATTTTCACTATGTAAGCTATATAGCCCCCACCCCCAACACCAGAACCCCTGACCCTGGGGTAATAAAATTCACAAATCTGGAATAGGCACTCTTGCTCATCATATCTATGTGCTTAATTAGTTTATTTGATACCCAGGAGCAGAGAAAATTTTCAAAGAAATAATGCATTTTCACTATATAATCTATAGAGCCCCACCCTAACACCAGAACCCCTGACCCTGGGGCCATAAAATTCACAATTTTGGTAGAGGCACTCTTGCTCATCATAACTATGTACTTAGTTGGTTTATTTAATACCCAGGAGCAGAGAAGATTTTCAAAGAAATAATGCATTTTAACTACCTACTTATTTAGCCCCGCCCTAGCACTAGAACCCCTGACCCTGGGGTCATGAATTTCACAATTTTGGTAGAGGAGTCATTGCTGATTACAATCATGCAAACAGTTTGACTGCTTGATGTCCAGGAGTAAGAAGAAGATTTTTAAAGATTGCACTAATTTTAGTGGTTTTGGCCCCACCCCGAAGGCCCCAGGGGGGCAGGGATCATGAAATTCACAATTTTTGTTCCCCTTTACCCATATATGCTTTGTACCAAATTTGGTTGAAATTGGTTCAGTGGTTGCAGAGAAGAAGCTGAAAATGTTCAAATGTTAACGCACGACGAACGACGACGGACGAAAACAGATACCAATAGGTCACCTGAGTAAACTCAGGTGACCTATAAATTCAGTTTCAAAAGTATACATTCTTTTGGATGCTTTTTGGTTGACATGTTTTAGCAATAAATTAAAAATCTGTACAACTATTTCAGCATGCAATGAATACATCAATAAATTTCCAAGACTAATTTTTATGATAATTATCATTTTGTCCAAGAAAAAAATCTTACCTACCTACCCACTCTGAAAATGCGAGTCAGAATACATCAAACAAAAATAATTTTCAAAGATAGCACAACAGTCAAAATCTATAAAACATTCCAATTCTGAAAAGCCGAAAAATTATGCAAAGCCGTATTTTACTTGTCGTCTTCTGTTTCTCTTCGGATAAATTCGTTGAGGGATGATAGGAGTGGATTTTTTGGGGGTTTTTTGACATTTTTTTCTTGAATATTAAGATAATTTCTGGAGTGTTTCATAGCAGGTTTGGAATTTCTTGAAAAATTTTTTTAAAATATTAAAAATTTCACGGAGATTTAAAAGAATAATGTTGGTTTGCTTGTACACATAAATGAGAAATCCTGAGAGACCTAAAAAAGATAGAAAGTTATATAGAGTTAAAAGAAAGAGGAATAGTACTGAGAAACAGTATCGATTTCACTATCTGACGTGTTAAATAATCTGTTACGAAGGCGATAAGACTCCAAACTCTCTCTCTAAATTTTGCCACAATATACCCAATTGTAAGGGTTGATGATGATAATGATCCAACTGAAATAAATGTTTAAATAATGTGCTGTTATTAATATAAATATGATATATATTCAAGCTTTTGCAGTGGAAGAAAAGTGTTCAGCAATAATATTAATATATTTCTACAGGAAGACAAAACATAAAATTGCCACTCTAAAAGCAGTTTACATTAAAATTGCAGCATGTGTCAAAAGTCTGAATTAGTAAGCATAAGCTATGTGATAGGGGAATGCACATATCAAGAATGTAAATATAATTACCGTATAAGCAGAACTTTTAGCGAGGATTTAATTTTGGCATTATTAGCGAGGGTGTCGAGATTGCTAAAATTGAGTATCGCTAAAAATTAATTGCCTTTTATTTGTAATACCTTCTTTAATGTGCATTTTAAAATCGCTAAAATGGCATCTCACTTAAAATATTTTACCAGTTTTTAAGGACAAATCGCTAAATTTGAGTCTCACTAAAATTTCCACTTATGCGCTATATGCAAGACTTTACATCGACGTCAAATGCATACATGCAATGGTAGAATAAACATATTTTCTTACCAAGTCGGCTAGAAATAAGCATTTGAAAATATAACAACCATAATTTTATAGTATACAGCACATGGCATCACAAAACTCTGTAATGATTCTGTTTAAAAATAATTTAGATCACCGATAGTAATACTTACTGACAGCAATGGTCATCAGTGCCCCCATATGGGAGCTTTCATCCTCAGCATCATTGGAAGGGTCCTCATTGGAATCACTCTAAAAGAAAGAAAATCTTGTAGGGGGATTTTTACAGAAAATCTTGCAGGAGGATACTCATAGAATCTTAATTTTTTATACTTGTCACACATTAACGGTAAGGTTTGATGAAATTAATTCCATGTTTAAGGTCACCTATAAGTTCAAATATTGTCTATTTCTATATTGAGTGCATAGTTTTGCTATAAGTAAAGTGTCGAACAACTCACAAAGACTTACCATACTGTTGCCCTCAATTAATGGAGAAGAAGGGACAGGGGTGTCACTTGTGGGGCTGTCACTGGTGAGGCCAGCACTGCTGCTCCTGCTGAGTATGACACTGGTGCTCTCGCCGTGAGTGGTACTGCCGTCCTCGCTAGGTCTGTCTCTACTCATCCTGCTGGTGGGGGTAGTGATGGTCCCGCTTGAGGTTACACTGGTGGTCCTTGAGGAGGGTGCAAGAACCTGCAATTCGGTACATGGAGCATTAGTTGGAATAATTAACTGTGCCTCGGTACAGACCCTCACCACATTAGAATACGCCACATTAGAATACGCCCCATATACTTACAATGTAGCAAATCGGAGAGGATCCGCTCCGAAACGATTTTGAAGAATATAAAATGATTTGAACTGGGAATAACTACCAAAATAATAAAAACAAATCTTCTTGAGATTGCATATGCCTTTTATCCAAAAAATAATCCATATAAATACGTAAATCCACTTAATTTTCTCAACGTTTTCCCTCCATTCAAGTCGCCCGCGTGGCGCAGTGGTTAGAGCGTCTGCTCTAGAGTCGCGAGGTAAGGAGTCAATCTTTACGTCGTGGCTTCGAATCCCACTGCGGGACGTGGAGACCGGTCCTTCGGATGAGACCGTATAAACCGAGGCCCCGTGTCGCAGTAGGTGTTGGCACGAAAAAGATCCCTCACTGCTCAAAGGCCCTGAGTGCCGAGCATAGGACAAAATTTGTAGCCCTCCACCGGCAAGTGGTGGCGTCTCCATATGAGTGAAAAATTTTCGAGAGGGACGTTAAACAATATACAATGCAATCCCTCCATTCAAATGTTTACATTCGGAACTCTCTAGATTGTTCCTAGTAAATGCACTATCGCCTGTGTTTCTTTCTGCTATAGGACAATATCATTTTAACAATACAACATTCCATCTAATGAAGCATAAATATCAATCTATGAAATGTTAACAACCAAATGATGTATTACTTATCCATTTTGTCTTTGAATCACCGAGGTAAAAGGTGATGGGTTGATCAAAGTTGAATACAATTGAAGTCATATTTTTGCAGTGGAGGAGGGTGTTCTCGATCTCCACAACACGTACAGTTGTTGCTGGGAGAACGAGAACAGCGCGGTCATCAAAATAGTTGAATGATAAACACGCGGAATCAATGTAGTCACTATATACCCCCCCCCCTCCCATCCAATTACAATTTTAGTACCCATTTCTGCTACCAATTAAAAAAAAAGAATTGTTTTTAAAAAATTAGAAATTTATTTTGTATATTGTTCAATGAACGTTGAAATTTAATACTGTTCGTTATTTCCATATCCTTCTTGAAGGCATTTTTTTCAGTTCTCAATGATTCTTTAAAATATTATCACAGAGAAGAAAATACACTGGCTGACTCGCTAAGCTTTTTTTTAAAGGCTAAACTTGTGGAACAGAATGTAAAGTTATCAATTTCACAAAATCATCAGTATCAGTCTGTTCAACTTTTCTCTTATTCACTTGTGTCAATCGTGATAAAGGATCTGCAATTTTGACCGTGCCTTTTATGTAGACGACTTTAAATCGATATGGTTGTAAACGTAACACCCATCTACTGATTCTTGCTTCTGAATCGATTTGCCACTCTGTTAATCAGATGGAGATTTGGTGCAAGGAATCTAGTTTCCTTCTTGAAATGGCCTGTTACTGTCCCATCCACAATTGACATTGCTGACTGGAACGCATTTTCTCTTGCGGATTGTTTAACCTTAATTTTTTGTTTTAAAAGTGACACTTAGCATAACTTGTATTTTGTGTAACGTTCATATTTCACCATTTTTTCTAGCAATTTCATTTACCTTGGCTGAAATTGGAAACTTCAAAGTACCAGGATGAACATGTCTGCTGCTTCTCAAATTCACCATGGTGTTACACACTGGCGAAGCATTTGAGCTTCTTTGACTTCATGCTGCAAGCCTAAGAAGTTATCTTTTGACCCTCGCGCTAAATTTAACAAAATTTAACATGACATTGGGTACTGGGAAATCGTTAGAAAAAAAGGCGATGATATTCTGGTGATATTTTGGTAAAATTAGACCATTTCTTTGAGTTTTGAAATAAATTAATTAAAATACACCTTTTGTTACTGTACTTACTTTGACACAAAACGATTGATTGATTATTGTTTTTTTTACGCCGAGTCGGCAATATTTCAGCCATATTTCGACGGAGAAATTTAAATACTGTATGAACGGTTTTGAAAGTTTTTGGTTTCTCTGGCGGCCCCCAGTGAGCCTACTCTTTTTCGAACTCCAGAGAAACGATCTTTTACGTTCCAAGGGGGTTGTTATCCTTGACACGGGGCACCATTTAACGTCCCATCCCACGGACTTTGAATTTAAAATAAAAAAAAACCAGTTAAATACAAATATTCAAAGATAACAATGTTTATAAAAATATTGACATTTAAATCTTCTTGTAAAAATCTGTATCCTTCAGGTATTGTAAAATAGCGCTAGGAGGTACATTTGCAAAAAGATCATGCATCGTTTTTACACCATTAAAAAGTTTATTTCGAACAGGTGTGAAATCAGAACATTCTACAAGTATATGATTTAAAGTTATGGCACAGTCACAAGACATGCATTCAGGTTGATGTTCCCCGCTCATTAAATAGGAATGGGTAAACCTTAAATGTCCAATTCTTAATCTTGAAAAAATAACTTCGTCCTGACGTTTCAGACCAAAGTCGGATGATTGATTAACTTTGTTTTGTATTGAATACAATTTATGACCATCACAAAAATCCCAATAGATTTACATACAGTTTCATAAAGTATTTAAGATCTGTGTAGGGAATTTTAAAAGGTACGATTTCATATTGAAGAGATTTTGCAGCACTGTCAGCCTTGTTATTACCGGGAATACCAATATGGCTTGGAATCCAACAAAATTCGACATTTTTACCTTGTTTAGAAAGATGATAGAACTTATTTAATATATCCAAAATGTACGGATGATCACTGTTCATGTTGTGTATGGACTGTAAACACGAAAGCGAATCTGAAAATATTGTAAAAGAGTTTTCATCCGAGGTTTTAATATATTCAAAAGCAAGTTGTATAGCTTTAGCTTCAGCCGTAAAAATTGTTGTTCCGTTTGGAAGTCTTACAGAAAAAACATCTTTATTGACAATTGCAGCGGCCGCAACCCTGTCTTTATCCTTTGAGCCGTCTGTGTAAATTTCTACTGTTGAAGATTTAGAATCTTTTATTTCGGCTAATTTCTGTTTAAAGACGAGGGGATTTGTCTCTGATTTTTTAAGTTCGGAAAGGGATTTATTAACTACGGGTTTACTTAATTTCCACGGTGGTATTTCAGACAGAGAAGTTGATTTTACTATATCTAATGGTAGTTCAGAATCTCTCATATGATTTTTTAATCGCAAACAAATTGGTTTTATGCATTTCTTGTTTTTATCATATAAATGTACATTTTGAGGATGAAATACGCAGTCATGAGCAGGATTATCTGTATTCGCTTTTAATTTAATTATGTATTGTAAAGCTAGTCTAACTCTTCTTAAGTCTAGAGGTGGCTCATTTGCTTCCACATATAAACTATCTTTTGGCGAAGTTCTAAAAGCCCCCAAGCACAATCTAAGACCTTGATGGTGGATTGCGCCAAGAGCCTTGATATAAGAAGTCCTTGCTGATCCATACACAATACATCCATAGTCTAATTTAGATCTAACAAGAGAGCGATAAAGTTTAAGATGGGTATTTTTATCAGCTCCCCATTTTGTGTTGGCTATAACTTTAATAATATCTAATGCTTTTAAACATTTCTGTTTAAGCATCTTTATGTGTGGAATAAAGGAGAGTTTGTTATCAAAGATTACACCTAAAAATTTCATTTCTTTAACTACTTTAATTGGATTCCCGTTTAATTGCAAATTTGGATCATCATGAGTTTTCCGTTTAAGCAAAAGTGCACACAGGCTGTTTTATTCTGTGAAAATTTAAAACCATTAATGTCGGCCCAATTTTGAATTTTGTTCAAGCATGAACACAAAACGAATAGCCGTCGCTGGATATCAAGAGACGTCCCTTCTCCAGGACAACCTCCAGTATATGGTGTCATCCACAGGATTGCCATCCTGTATAGAGCTGTAACAAGTAAAAAAGTACTCTTAACCATCGATTTTAAAAGTATATATATAGAATTAAAAGTTTATATATAGAATTAAAAAAAGGGTCGTACTTTTCAAGAACTTGAGGAGAGTCATCAATAGCAGGATGACTAATGTTGAAAGAAGCTCGTCATTTCTGCATCATTCCGCTTCTCACGTGCTCTCCAGTACTGGCACACTTCTAAAACTAACGTCAAATGTATTGTCTCTAATTTGCCCCCCCCCCCTAGAAGATTCTTCCATCCGTAGATTTTTTTAACATAAGGAAAGAAAACTGTGAGAAATAAAATTAAAACTTTAATAGAAACTACTCAAGAATCACTGTTAATATCACTTCATCAACACATTGATTATGAAATGTTAAATGAATTATATACGGGCTCGTCTTCATCCGTGGAAACATCGTACGGGATGGATTCTTGAAGCTCTTCTACTCTACATGCACTCTCCTATTTTTATTCTTGCATTAAATATTTATACACGCTCCTGAACGGATTAAAATAAGTAAGGAAAAAGGAGGCAAAAGAAGGTGAAATAAACTACTGAATAGAGGAAGAGGGTAAAAGACAGCAATCAAACCCCCGAAAATGACAGGGGATCCCAACAATAATGTTCAAACATCCCACCACAATTGTTATTTTTTATGTATATTTTTCTATGCACCATTCCCAAAAAAATGTTCATGATAACCGAAGCCCCGTGTGACAGCAGGTGTGGCACGATATAGATCGCTCCTTGCTCAAAGGCCCTGAGTGCCGAGCATAGTCACCACTTGTCTGTAGAGGGCTACAAATTTTGTCCTATGCTCGGCACTCAGGGTTGAACTTCAGCCAATGAGATTGCAGCATCTACTGCGGCACGGGACCTAAGTTTATACGGTCTCATCCCATAGTAGGATTCCTTCGCGACTCTAGAGAAGACGTTCTAACCACTGAGCCACGCGAGCGACTTATCTTGTTGAGTAAATATTATATGTACCTTGATCTGTCTTTCACTACATACAAACTACGTCACGTTGCAAGAAATTACGTCACATTGACAAGTGTTTTGCGATCAGCACTTTTAACTTTATATGTGAGGTTAAACGAACGACAAAACAACACGCTGTAATAAGTTCTTAAAATTTGATGATTTTCTTTCTGGTTAAATTAACAGGTAAACTCATTTTGTGGTATTTTAAAGAAATGTTGTATGACGTACATTGTGTATGATGTCATAGTCAAGTCTTCCCGTAAACATTGGGTCCCCCCTCCTTTATGTAACATTAACATTAACTCATTTTTCATCAAGAGATAAGTGTTGTATATTTGACATGTGCATTTAGCTGTGATAAGATTTTTCTGAACATGAGAAACTTGCATGTTATTGAAATTTACTCGTATAAAAATGTGAAAAGTAATATGTTTTACGGTGTGACCGTTGGGGCGAGCGCAGTTTATTTACTATCATAAACCTACACATGTACTGTCTATCATTCAAGAAAAAGAAAGCAAAAAGAATAAAACAAAACAACAAAAAGAAATCATTTCCCAAGCATCGGGATCAAGATTCGAAAATTCTCGGAAGTTTCAGACAAAATCGGAAATACCCGAACCGTTGAAGTGACGAAAGTCTGACGTCAGAATGAGCTGAAAAATTCTGTTGACTTAGAACGCAATCTCTAGTTTCATGGAAAAGAGGTTGCATTAATAAATCGTTCTTTTCATTTAAGTTGTTGCTTTGTTGAAGCCGAGTTTCACGGAAGTAACCGACATAACTTCGTCAAAATTCGTAAGTTTCCGGTGACGTCATTTGTATCTTTTCCGAAGGGCAAGGTGAAGGCCGGTGTTGTGGCATGGGGGTATTTTTTTGAATAAGGTAAGGCAAAATCATTTCGTTAAGATTTCGGTAAGAAACAATGTTCCTTTAAATTTTTTACTATTTTTGATTTATTCGCGCAAAGGTCATTGGGTAGTGCGGGAATTCTGGGAAGGTTGCACAGAGAAATTTAGCTGACGTATGTACAGATTTCAATCCGAATTTCCTCTGTTCATACACGTTAGTCTATTGAGCTCGCTTCGCGACGCTCGCTGCGCTCGCTATTAACACTGAAAACAATGGCAGACATTTTTTATCAGAACGCTTTCTTGACATTTTGATTTTAGATTTCTGTAATCGTTAGTCCTTGAATAACTAGGCACATGTGACAGATTTGAGATTTGACAGACTCCGGACAGCAATATGATTTCTTTTTTCATTTCCTCGAGGATTGCCTCCAAAAGTTATTTTCCTTTCCTCTAGGCAAAGTAGTTTTCTCTTGATCAGTTATTTCCCCTCCCCATTCGCCAGGAGTATTGATGTTTTTGGTGTTGTCTATAAAATAATATTTACAAAAGTAACTAAATTTCTGTTACATACGTTTGTATTTACATTTTTATAAATACCATGTAGGGCTCAAAAGACTATATGTGGTATATGGCATTTTTTTTGCCCCAACACATGTCATATTTTGGGAAAATTTTAAAATGTACTGAGTTGTATATATATTGTGTGAAAAATCTAAACTAACAAAACGTATTTAAGTTTCATAAGGTTATGAACTACGGTGTTTTACGCCGGCATTTTCCATGAAGTCAAGATCTTCAGATAAGATCCGTTAAAGATCGTTACACCAGATATAGTCAAGAATTTGTGCATAAAGAACGTTATGATCGAAGATGCCTCCGTCAAGAAATTCTTGGCGGAAAATGACTGTATTTGGATTTTCAACCCGGCAAAAGCTTTCCATTTCGGAGGTGTGTGGTAGCGGAGGATAAGAAAATTTCACATTCCTAAGAGTTATCTCCCGTTGTCTGCGTAATGCTCATAATTCGCACTTTGTCCTTTGTAAGTTACCTGTAAATATTTTAAAATTTCAAACGTTGTAGGAATATTTTGATGTGTACCTGTATTGCCAAGGTATGGAGCAAAAAGAAATGCATAACGAGCATATTCATAAAGATTTTATTTCTAGGCGAATGACCCACAAAGTTGGTAAGGTTATAGAAGGAAAACGCCTTACGCCGGTTGACCCCGGCTCTTCTCAAGAATTACTGTGCCAGGAAAGATTAAACTTATATGAAAGCATCCTCAGGTTGTGTAGATTTGTGTTTGTTCAACTCATGACCCCCGGGGATAGGGCGGGGCCACAATGGCCAACCAAAGAATTACATTGAAATATAATGGAAAATTCTTTTAAAATCATCTTCTCAAGAACCACTGTGCCAGTAAAGATGAAATTTATGGGAAAGCAGCCTCAGGTAGTGTAGATTCAAGTTTGTTCAAATCATGACCCCGGGGGTAGGGCGAGGCCACAATGCAAGACCAAAGATTTACATAGATATGTAAAGAATTTAAAAAAAAATTCTTTTCAAAACTTTTTAAGCCATAATTGATCATATTTATATGGAAGCATTCTCAGGTAATGTAGATTCAAGTTTATTCAAATCATAACCCCTAAGGTAGGGGTGGGACCAAAATGGTCGATCAAATTTTTACTTAGATATGTATAGGAAAATTCTTTAAAAATCTTCTTCTCAAAAATGACAAAGCCATAATTCAACATATTTATATGGGAGGATCCTTAGGTTGTGTAGATTCGTGTTTGTTCAAATCATGACCCCCGGGGGTAGCGCGAGGCCAAAATGGCCACCAAAGTTTTTCATAGAAATATATAGGAAAATTCTTTAAAAATCTTCTTCTCAAGAATAGTAAAGTATAGTATGTTCCAAAGCGATAGGAATTTCATTACCTCCAAATGGTTGTAAGAACCAATTTCAATGTAGTATATATTTGATTTTCTTTATTTTGTTTAACTTAGTTATTTACTCCAAAGAGAAATAAATATTTATAAAATCATTTATCGTCAAAATGCAATATATGCTGTTTCAAGAACTACTTTATTTAAACACACTAAGTTCATATACGCAGGGTCAACTTCGAATATCATTTACGAAGTACATTCTTATGGTTTATAAATCTTTTCGATAAATCTTGAAACTCAAAAACACGTTTGGCGGAAAAATAATAATAACTAGTGCTAATTGTAACGGGGAGTGTTACAGATGTTCCCCAAACGCTCCCCAACTCTCTTTTGGTGCCATATCCCCTGTAAGCTTCATTAAATAACTACATGCATTTGAGACTTTAACAACGTTTACCCAGAAGTGTATCAAGTTTATTAAATTTTGAGCATTGCACGCGTTCGCATGTGAATGCATGTTCGTATTGACCATATCATATTGTCTACACAATATATCTATTTAAATATATTAAATATTAAAGTATTTAATCCAAAAGTATTAAAAAAATACGCTCATTCAAGTGTATTTTTGGTTTTACTCATTTCACGTGCACGCACGTTCATACATGAGCATGGTGACCATACCTTCTTATAGAAATTCATTATGTCTATCTATGTTGTAAATCCCACCTTGTTTGGTTGAAAACCAAGGGAATTATAGCTGTTTAAGGTTTCAGCCAATGAGATTGCAGCACACGTACCCGCACGTGTATGCATGTGCATGGTGACCACACCTTCTTTAAAGAGGACCATTGTATATATCTATGTTCCAAACCCCATCATGTTTGGTTGACAATCAAGGGAGTTATAGCTATTTAAAGTATATGCCAATCAGATTGCAGCGCACGTGCATGCACGTGTTTCCATGATAATTGCTATACATCATTTTGTAGGATATCCTGATGTATGGCTATGATAAAAATTTCAAAGGATTTCGTCTAAAAACAAGAAAGATATTGAGACCTTATTTTCAGCCAATCAGAGCGAAGCGCACGTGCATGCGCGTGAGTTCTTGCTATTTTGACCATGTTATATTGTCTATGCTTCTAATATATCCTTATATTATGAGTTTCAAAGCATTTCATCAGAAATGTGAAAAGTTACGCCTATATCAATAAATTTAGTTATATCACGTGTTGCTCGTGCACGCTCTTGCAAGCACGTGCGCGCAAAATGACCTTTGTTCCGCAAATCTACATAACATGCCTACTGACCCTAAAAAGGTTTTACCTAAGTCGGATGTGTAGTTTACAAGATCACTCATGGACAAAAAAGTACCCAGGAAGAAGAAAAATAACTAGTGCTAATTGTAACGAAACCGTTACAGATGTTCCCCAAACGCTCCCCAACTTCATTTTGGTGCCTCATTCCCTCTAAGCTTCATCAAATAAACTAAACTCTATGCATCTTAAACTTAAACAACGTTTTTTCTAAAATATACCAAGTATATAGCAAATTTTTGCATTGTACGTGCACACACTTGCATGCATATGCGGAATGACCATATTATTGTATCTAGACTATTAATTCATTTAAATGTACTTAATATCAAGGCATTTAATAAAAAAGTATTCGAAAATACGCTAAATCAAGTGCGTTTGTAATTATACGTATTGCACGTGCACGCACGTGCATACATATGCATGATGACCATACTCTCTTGTAGGGGTCTATTAAGACTATCTATGTTTTAAATCCCATCCTGTTTGGCTGAAAACCAAGGGAGTGACAGCCATTTAAAGTTTAAGCCAATCAGATTGCAGCGCACGTGCATGCGCGTGATTTCAGGAAAATTATTTTATATCATATTGTAGGATATCTTAATGCATGACTATGTTTTAAATTTCAAAGTATTTCGTCTAAAAACGAATAAGATATTGAGATTTTTGTTTCAGCCAATCAGAGCGAAGCACACGTGCATGCGCGTGAGTTCTTGATAATTTGACCATGTCCTCTTGTCTATAATACTAATTTATTCTTATATTCTGAGTTTCAATATATTTCATCAGAAAATAGAAAAGTTACGGCTATATCAATTATATTGGTCATTTTACATGTTGCACGTGCGCGCTCTTGCAAGCACGTGCGCGCAAAATGACCTTGATTCCGCAATCTACATAACATGTCTACTTACCCTAAAAAGGTTTTACCTACATCAGATGAACAGTTTACAAGATCATTCGCGGACAAATAAGTACCCAGGAAGAAGAAAAATAATAACTAGAAAGTCTGCTATTGCAAGCAATAGCATATGTCGCCCCGTTTTGAACAAGACTTTCATTTTTATCATCACTAAAACAATGGTCCATTAGCTAAGCTTTGACAACCATCCAGTCGTATGATCAGTTCTTTCCGTTAGAAACGGAAGACCTTAATTGGGTACATCCGACTCATTATTTTTAGAATCTGTAGGAGAAGAAAGTAGTGCAGGAAAAAAATTACAAGTCCAAAATTGCAGACTTGCATACAAGAAATTCGGCAGATGTACTGAACTGAGTCTCATACTTGTTAATTGGCAGTATCTTTCCTACCAAAAATGCTTGGCAAATATTATTTATTAACAAGATCAGCCGAATTATTTTGTGTATTAAAACGCCAGTGAGAATTCAGAAAATTCCCTACTTTCACTTTAATTTGTAGAGGTTCTGCCGGAAAACGAATCTGACATGCCACAGTCAATTCAAGCATTTCTGCACTGTACAGGTCTGATGTTTCTTATGAGATGATAAATCATGTGAAAACTTTCTCAGTTTAGCGGAATCATGAACATTTTCGGCGAGATGAATGTTTTGTTTACAGTAGTGATCAAGGCTTAGCGCACCTGTATAGGAGCGGATCCAAAGATTTATGAATGAATATAACGTACCAATTTTCTAATTTATTCTTGCACTATTTAATGAAATTAATAATATACAAGTAATAGATATACCAAAAAACGCGAAATGCTAATAAATGAAGTTGACAATCGTTATTTTTTATATAGAAAAAACAAAATAATTATAAAATCTAGAGACAAGACAGAAGAAGAATGACTGTTGGCAAACTATCAAATCACATCAGGAGAACTGAATTTTATGAATGAAACTTTTAAAACGTTACCTGTAAATTGTATATGTTATATCTGTGTATTCTACCTGGCAGTGGGCTTCAAAAAGGGGGGGGGGGGGGGGTTGTCTTGAACATAGTACCTTACGTTTGAACGGTAAGGGCTAGGGCTTTCGTATTTCAAATATGTAATCCTTGTGAAAAGAACTTTTATTGGACACCAAGAACTTTGACCCTTTGACCTAGACCTTGGAGAACACATGTGTACATCTGAATCTTTTTTTCTGTTTCGTTTCTATGGCAACTGTGAGCGACTCATTACAATTTTTTTAAAAGTAGAAATCACTTTGACACATTGCAAGGAATAAACACTGAAAGTTTCAAAACGATTGCCTGCGTAGTTATTGAGAAAATCGAAATTAAAGAATTTTAACTTTCACCTGGTTTCCATGGCAATAATCGATTATTTGAAAATTTTAAATGCGAGTTGCATAACTACAGATACTAATCATTAAAATAAGAAAAGTTTTATGACGAACGTTTAAGGGACCAGAGAGAACACTCTCGGACAAAATTTGTCGCTTTTTACAGGTTTCCATGGCAACGGTAGACATATTGGAACTGAACAACCTCACTGCACAACTACAACCAGTGATCGTCCTTTGAGGAAAGTTTCAGGAAGATTGTCCCAGCCATCTCCGAGAAACAGCCTGGATAAAAAAAACATGCGTACAATATCAATATGTCGTCCCCGACTTCGTTCGGGGCGACATAATAAGAAACAGAGTAAAAACAATATGTTCCCCAACTTCGTTTGGGGAACATAATAATAATAGTAAGAAACAGGGTAAAAACAATATGGTCCCCAACTTCGTTTGGGGAACATAATAAACAGAACAATTTCAATAGGTCTTTCCACAGAAAGGTGGAAAGACCTTATTATGGGGATACATGTACCAAAATAATAAAAAAATTTTTACTGAACATGAAAATTATAAGGACGTGTAAAATAGTTTATATTTTTAGCGTCTTCTTTCACGATCCTTGATTTCCTGGTCAGACCACTGCCAGATTCGTCTTTGAAATCCGTAGATGATCTGTCTACTGACGATCACGTTCTGGTGCCTCCGTAATCCATTTTGTATCATTCCTACTGACATTTTGCTGCCGTGCATCCACACAAGCGTCAATTTTACAGCCTCCGCAAACTCCCTATATTCCCTATGACAAATGTGAAAGGAAATCCAGAGTCCAATTTTTCCATATCAAAGATCATTTACGAAAGAAAAAACACCTATATTCATTGCTTTACTGTCAAACTTTCGCTGAAGTTTGAATATCAAATTTTACCTATTTATACATGAAAAGTCAACGATACAGAAAAAGTAAGTGTTAGACTCGTTCAAACAGTATCGGTTAATGGACAATCATATAATATGAATAAGTACAGAAGCATATAACTACAAACAAGAGGCCCAAGGGCCTGAATCGATTTTCTGATAAATTGTACAACCTATCACTTGTATTTGAATCCTCTAACCCTAAGTATCCTATTAAAGATCCAAATTGCATCATCTGACAAAGTTTGATGATTCTTACCAATTAGAACTACTTTTTGGTCTACATTCTTGGAAATCACAAAATGCATCAACTGACAAAGTATGATGATTCTTAACCAATAAGTACCGGAGAATACTTAAATATAGCCATAAAATGTCGAAAGTAGGTCATCATGACCTACATTTAGGTTGACATTTTTAGAGTTCCATGATGCATCTGCTGACTAAGTTTGATAATTCTAAGCCAATAAATACCTGAGATATTCAGAAGTAGGTCACTGTGACCTACTCTTTGGTCGAAATTCTCCGAAAACCCTATCTTACCATCCTGATGGGGGAATCAGTGGGGCGTGATTCATCCAGTACAAAAAAAGACACGAGTGAAAATAGTTGGAAAAAAGGGGGATTATCATACAAATTGGAAGAAAATAAAATCTTACAATGCTGTTCTGTATATGTTGATAATAGGAAGTAAATATTAGTAAGCAATCACCTGGAATCCATAGTAGATAGAAAATCAGGAATATAATCAGTAGGAGAAGATGGTGATGGCAGTGAATCCGTAGTGAGAGAAGTCTCAGAATCAATAGAAGTAATGGAAAAAGGAACTGTAGAAGAACATTTTTTTTAATTTAAAGTGTATATGTTGCATAACTAGTCGCGGAAACAAAGAAAGAGATCATCTAGAAACAAGAGAGGGAAAGACTCTCACCTCTCAGAGGGTGGACATTCCCTTTGTCAATAATGCGCAACTTTGAGCTATCAAACACGATCCTCTTCGTTCCAACCCCTAATTCTATGCGCAATGTTTCCTTGGTTAGCACCATGTCTCACGTAAAATGAATACGCACACATTTTCCATCAAATCTTTCAAACCGATCATCACAGCAAACGGTCTAAGCCCTTTTGCAGGGAAAGGGCAAGCTATGTACAATACATAGACAAAAACACACGAGCGCTCTTACAACTTGCATGGTCGCCAGCATTTTTTTCTTTTTGTGTGTAGTAATGCGCAGAGAGCAACGTCATCAGAACTTTGTTAGATTCTATTATGTTGGAAACTAAGGGGTGGTTTTTTCACGTCAACACACACAGAGAGAACAAGAGGCCAAGGGGCCACAGCGCTCACCTGAGCACATCGGGCTTGAATTTACCCCCCCCCCCCCCCTCCAGGCGGTCATCATTTGGACAAACTAAAATCTACACTACCTGAGGATGATTCCATAGAAATATCACTAATCATATTAAGCTTTGAAGTACTTGAATAGAAGATTTTTAAAGATTTTTCCTATATATATGTAAAACTTGGGTCGGCCATTTTGGACTCATGATTTGAACAAACTTGAATCTTCACTACCTGAGGATGATTCCACATGAGTTTCATTTTTCCTGGCCTAGTGGTTCTGGAGAAGATTTTTAAAGATTTTTCCTATATATTCCTATGTAAAACTTGGGTCGGCCATTTTGACCCTAACCTTGTCCCGGGGGTCATGATTTGAACAAACTTGAATCTAAACTTCTTGAGGATGATTCCACATGAGTTTCATCTTTCCTGGCCCAGTGGTTCTGGAGAAGAAGATTTTTTTAAAAATCCATTAATTTTTAACAAATTCATAATTATCTCCCCTTGGAAAAGGGCGTGGCCCTTCATTTGAACAAACTTGAATCCCCTTCACCCAAGGATGCTTTGTGCCAAGTTTTGTTGAAATTGGCCCAGTGGTTCTTGAGGAGAAGATGAAAATGTGAAATTAGGGTTTTCGTCTTCAGCGGAAGACCCTTCTATTATTTTTCGGTTTCTTTTTTACCTTTATTATTATTATTAGGGTCTTCCATCTCCAACGAAAGACCCTTCTATTATTCTATTGTTTCTTTTTCACTTTTATTATTATTATTATTATTATTCTTTTTCTTCTTACAATTTT
>NW_026931147.1:0-46037 GCF_032062105.1 Saccostrea cuccullata | reverse complement strand
CAATAAGCAAAAAGTACCCAATAAGTACAATCTTGGCATGAAAAATACCCAATAAATGCACTCTCGTAAACACGGACGGACGGACGGACAGACGGACACAATGTGATCAGAAAAGCTCACTTGAGCCTTCGGCTCAGGTGAGCTAAAAATGAACGCGAATTAGACCCAATGCCTGATGATACTTAACAAGAATATGCTTGCAATTAAGTCATTTCTACAGTTCTTTTGCGTTACCAACTCTCGAATAACCCACATAACTATGTGTTGCTTACGCCTTTATTAATTATTATTCTTTCCAAATTATTAGTCCTAAAACATTTCAAAATTTATAATAGATCATAATTCATATGTTAAAATATTCCTTCTATATTATATTTCTCTGATTATTCTTTGTCAAGTATAGTTACGCCATTTTCAGAGAATGAAACAATGTACAATTCATGTATAATTCTACGTGGAAAAAATTAAAACATATAATTAATTAATTGCTTTAATAAAATAAAGGAAGTAAATATATGAATATAAAATACATCCCGGAGAATTAAAATAGATAATATCAAATCGTATTTTAATCATCATAATAGATTTACACAGCACATTAACACGGTTTGCTTGTATGTAGTGTTTGGATTTATATCAAATTAAATCAACACGTTCGATCTTATATCCCAATCGACAGATCAATATGCTATTTTGATTGGTTGATGCGCTGATTGGTTAATCGCTAATCCTGATTGACAGCTCCGTAAAGAAATACCGAACCCGCGTTCGCTCGCTGGGACCGCTACTGAATTTGGGGTTCGCTCTCTGGGTCCGCCTCGGGTTCGCTCAGGGTCCGCTACGGGATCGCTTTGGGTCCGCTCCGGGTTAGCCCGGGGTAAGCCCTACGCGGACCCCGAGCGAACCCGGAACGGACCCAGAGAGCGAACCCAGGGTCCGCTACGGGTTCGCTTTCTGTTAGGTTGTGTTCGGTCGGTACTGTACTTCTGGTATCTATAAAAGTAGAACTTCGATGATCGAAACTGAAAATTCTTGATTTTATTTACTTTCTATCTCTCGAACCCCTCGATCTCTCGAACTTTTCTTGCGGTCCCTTGAACTTCGAGAGATCGAGAGTCACATGTATTTCAAAGTAATAATATCATATCATTATATTTATTGAAATGTGATTGTAAAATATACGTGTAAAAATTAACTATACAGTAATTTATATGTATGTTAAATATTTAAATTAGGAGAGATAACATTTAACTGATAAATTTATCTTTTGTTCATTAAGATAAGTTAAATAAAACACATGTGTACATTTGTTATTTTTCATGTATTACTCATTGTTGTTTTATTTTAAATATCCGGGCCATTCATTTATTTTGAACATCTATACATGTAATTATATTAAACGTATATGAACCATTGGAAAGGAGTTTGCTTGTAATTTAATCATGTATATAACCACCCCTGTAACAATAACAGAGAATATCTAGGTCATTCTTCGATTGATGTTTTTTCACCGATGAATTTATAATACTAGTACTATTTTAACAGTTTTATTAAGTTCCTGTTAATTGCTCGTTAATTATCATATAGTTTCTTCTTAGAGAAAACATATTCAGTTGCGTTTGTGCATTACTAAATGTTTTATGACGGTATTTTCAATCCCTGGCCGTATTCTGCTCGTGTGTGTGTGTATGTTTAAGTGAAGCGCGAACAACATCTGTGGATAGAAAATGTTTGTTGCAGATGCAAATGTTAAAACAAAATATAATGAGTACAATAGTTTAGCAGGGATTGTATATTTATTATTATTCAGAATTCGTATAAATGTGTTCTTATTTAGAAAAAAAAATTCTTCTCTGCAATGGTATATTTCGGCAAAACAAAACGTGTTTTTCCGAGGTCACTAGATGCGTTTATAAATTGCACATGTGTAGACCAATGCTAACTGGATTTGCAGACACATGTAGGTTATGTGTACTGTTTGTTGCTTCAGAGCTGTACTTCAGAGCTGTGCTACACGTGTACCATGAGATTTATTTTCTCATGATAGATTTTTTCCATATAAATCCAGAACATGAAGTCTCAGCCATCATGGGTTACATGTATAAAATAACCCGTTTTTTTTATTGAAAAAAGTAAAGACTATTCGGAGATAAATTTTAACAATTTTTCTTTGAAACTACAATCAGTCATACGTAGGCAGATCATTGTAGAAAACGTGAAGGAACCTACATGATTATTCAATACACTAAAAAATTTTCTTAAAATGAATTTCAGTTAGAAAACCCTGATTATGGTCCACGTATTGCAGTCTTTCAATAAAGGACATCAACTTGTTATGACTCTATATGATACTGAGTGACCCTAATGCTACAGACTCAAGAAATTTACAACAGTTTCATAACTACACAGCGCAGTTTATTTTTTATAAATGTCATTGAACACTGTTAAACATATTAAATATAAAAGACAAATATCTTTCGATATCGGACAACTTATTCATTCTTGTATAAAAATATTATCGATATGAAAATATTCATTGTTTTTATAAGGGTTTAGCATAAATCAAAAAACTGGGAGATATACATATTGATATACAAAGAATTTAGAACAAAAAGGTTTTCTTTTGCCCCGTTCCCTTAGTATGAAGAAGGATATGGAGATAACGAACAGTATTCAATTTCAAAGTCCATTAAACAATATACAAAATCAGAGCAGAGCAAACACGGACCTCCGAAACATCAGAGGTGGGATTAGGTGCCATGGAGGAGTGATCATCCCCTGCCGACCGGTCACATGATGAAATTTAATTTGTTTAGTTTTTTTTATTTGCAAGATACATCAAAGATGCACAAAGAAGATGTCAACTGCATTATATCATATGATTTAGTTTAAAAACAACAATCAAGTTCTTGTGTACATTTTGTTCCTATCTATTTTCATCAATTTAAGGTGAATAAAACATATTAGCAATTGCTTTAAGTTTCACATTTAAAATAAAAAAAAACTTATCTACTTTATTTCAGGAACAATATCATGATACGAGGGTTAATCCTAAAGTAATGTCACTGTGTCCATTTCTTTTACATTTATGTCATATTATCAAATATAATATACCAGAATATGCAAAAATATAAATCTAATTAAACTTGAATTTTTCATTTCATAATGTTTAACTGAACTTATTTAATTTATTTTACAGATGTTTAAAACATAGAACAAAAGGGGGTGTCGCCGCGTCACAACCGAACGTCATAAAGTTTACTATTTTATATTAAAAGTCAAAAAAATTAAAAGCATCTTTTAAAAGCGCCTGGATCGCCCTATATTTGAAAAGACAAACATTTACATTATTTTCTAGACATAAATTGAAAATTATTCATGACATCATTGTTATTTTTTTTATAAAAAAAATATCGCTGTTTTACTCAGTTACATTGAAAAAGGAAAATGTCAAAATGGTTTTAAAAAAAAAACGCCTCTACAAACTGTAATGCATTTTTGCTTCAAAATGGAGAAATCGTTGTAGAGAAAGTTACGTTGATTCATCAGAATCACAGGGGCAAAAATGCAAATAAGAGACTTATTTCGATGGTTTCAGAGATTTTGATTTGGTGACGGATCATTGAATGCTAAGTAGTTGACAAGAAGACCGAGAAATAGGAGAGTGGACGGAAACGTTCAATGGTCTGTGACCTTGTCAAAAAAGACAGACGGTTAGAGCGGCAAATAAATGTAAGTTGGTCTTATACTATTGTTCAAGGAATTTTGACATAGGAATTAATCATGAAAAGAGTGGATGTACGATGGATACCATGTTTTATGTAGAAAAGTTAAATTTGTGAACGCGTTCGTGAATCTCAAATAATTTTTAATGAAACGAAAGGAAGCGTTTAAGTGTATGACGGCGAATGACGTAATTTAGGTGCGGCGACTAACATAATCGCACGTTGTATATAATCCGATATTTTAAAAAGTATAAATCATGTTGCGTTGAAATTTTCAGGTTTGATTTGAATTAAATGTAACTTTCATCACTAATAATTTTGTTGTTTTACGTCGACTGGTAGCAATTTTATTGAAGTTTTGACATTACATTTGGATCAACCCTCGTATCAAAAGCAGAAATATATGAGATATAAAACAATCCTCATTAAAATATAAATCAAAAAAATAATAGAGGTGAAATAAGAATTTAAAGATCTTAGAGAAAAGAGAAATGTTAAAACATTTTAAGTGCAAATATAGTGGCTCATTATATTTTTTATGAATGAAAGGAAAGTGCAGGCTAATAGAAAAGAATAAATACTAAAGGTACAGACCATGCACGTATTATGATTTTTTTTCTGTCAGTGACCTTGAACTTGCATTAATAACCTTGGTTCTAAGTCATGACACACTCTCAGGTTATAAGTAATCTGTATAAAATGGGAACTCACAACGTTTATTCATAAAAAAAATTGTGTACCAAAAATGAATTATGATTTTTTTTTGTTTCGGTGTGCCTTGACCTTGTATAAATCACCTTGAGCCAATTTCATGAAGTACCCACATGTGACAATCTTTGTGTAAAACAGGGACCCTCAAAGTTTATTCATATGCATGGACCAGGCACAAATTATAAAAAAAAACTTAATTCTTTTAATGACCTTAAACTTGCACAAATTATCTAGGACTAGGGTCAATGCATTTATTAAGCAATCTTTGTTTCAAACAGGAACTTATAAATTGTATCCTTAAGAAAGATATGGACCAGACATGAATGATGATTTTTTTTTCATTGACCTTGAACTTACATGACCTCAGCTCAGGACAGAAACTCATCCTCAGATCATAAGCAATCTTTGTGTAAAGTAGTAAATGAAAGTTTTAAGAAAGTTATGTACAAAACATGAGTTATGATTTTGGTTACCTTCAACTTGATCACCTTTGGTCAAGGTCTAAATTCATCCGTATTTTATTTGTAACTTTTGTTTGAAATAGATCTTACTAAGTTTGTGCTTAAGAAAGATATGGACCGAACACATATTATAATATTCCTCTTTCCGTGACCTTGAACTTCCCAAAATAACCTTGGTTCAACGGCATAATACACCCTTAGGTCATGAGGAATCTTTGTGTGAAATAGGAACCTACCTTTTACAGGTATCCATAAGAAAGATATGATCCATACACGAATTATGAAATTTATCTTCCAGTGCCCGAGAACTTCCTGAAATGACCTTGGGTCGAGGTCATGACACGCCTTTAGGTCTTGAACAATCTTCGTTAAGTAAGAACCACAATTATCCATAAAAAAAGTTTAATTATGAATTTTTTTTCTGTCAGTGTCCTTAACCTTGCACAAATGACCTTGAATCAAAGTTATGACATACCCTTGAACATTTGAAAGGAATCTAAATAACATGCAGTGATTAAAAATTCTAAAATTATAATAAGATTGTTGAACAGTTTATCTTTACAATTCAATAACATATTTTTTTAAATTAGAGATATGAAAGGATATTAAATACCCTTTCTCAAATTGGTAGTTTTGTATATAGTCATATAATGTAATATAGCGTAGATTGACTTGTGGATGTTACTTTGTAGGAAGATTCAAGATTCAACTTTTTCTGTGCAATAAGCACAGTCCTAATATGCATTTAAATCATTTACTGCATGGTCGCGCATGTTCGTATGTGTGTAATAGGGCGGGGGGGGGGGGGGTTACAGATAAAAGAAGTACTTTAAGTGAGGGAGCATGTAAGGAAAATAGTGTCGCAGGCTACAGTGTAGATGTATGCATTTGTAACTTCCAGCTGGCGACGATATGTACCGATGGACGACAATATGTGCTATGCTGGTTGCTACCTTTTTTAATCAGTGACAAATTTATAAACAAAACAACAAGATGTACCGTCACATGAGTCCAGAGCTTTTTTTAGATTTGGTTAATAGTTAATTACTTATTGTATTCATGAATGGAGTTACAACCCGTGAAAACCAGGGCTCATAAAAATGATTTATCCTTTTCAAGTAAACTTTAATTACTAGTATATTCCTTTGATAAACAACTTAGCCCAATGTTAGAACCAAAAACATACATCCATAAGTATACATGTACATATAGATCATAAATGTCGCAAATTTAGCTTTTTTATTTATCCACCACAAAAAGAGCAATAATTAGAAAATTCACAGGCTTTGCCTAGAACATATCCTGAATGAATTTTGTACTTTAGGAAGATCTAGAGGTTGTGATGCTACTCAGCAATATTATTTAACGATTCATTGTATTATCAATTTCTCCATACTTTAACAGAAAGAATTTTATAGATGTGTTTTCTTTATCTCTTGATCTTATTTTATCTTATTTTCTGAATACTCTGATATAAATTTCTTACCTTGATTGATTAAAGGCTTCATTTCTTCAGAAGAACTAGTGTTCCTTTTTAATCCTGTAATTCAAATGAAAATCAATAAATATATATGATATATATTGCATCCACTCTTATTTTTACAGTATTACATTATCGATATACAGTATACAGAGGACATTTTTTGATTAGTGTGTTAATAATGTTTATAGGAAATCTGAAAACATATTTTTTATTTATTTGTTTTGTTTGCTTGCTTATGGAATTTGTTGTTGTAATGAATGTACATGAACATTTAACATTACTACAGTGTACTTTTGCTGTAATTTGTCAAAAAAGCTATGCTATTTCATTATAGGCTGTATTGGTCTGTATTTGATCGACCTATTGCCTTTTACGATTTACTATATTGTAAACGCTTTTACATTGATTCGTAAAAATCATACAATTTTAACACTGGATTTTTCTTAAAGGGAAAGTGATTATAATTTATAAAATGGATTTTTGATATTTACAATGTACCATTTTTTTTTTATCTGAATCATACACTAACTGGGTAAGAATATCAGATTTTTGACAAAGAAATTCTTCATTTTATTTACGCAAACAAAATCACCTACTAAAAGTTTAGCAGCAAAAACGCTAAAATTTTTAAACAAAAATCATGTTTTTACACATATTCGAGTAATAAATTTTACCCTTAGTAAAACCAATTCAAGGCAACCGTGATGTATGATAAAAAAAGAGGCCAATGGCTCTACTGGATACATCGGCTAAGAAAACAAAGCAATCAAGTGTACTAGAGGTTTAAAGGCTGGACTTGCACTTTACCATGCTAATATCCCCTAAAACTTTACTGTTTATGAGAAAAAAATATTATTAAAGATTTCGTTGCTAGATATTACTTTGTAAAATTTTCATCTTCAATGTGGCCACTCAATACCCCGAAAAGGTCATTTTTTGGATAACTTGAGGATACCTATATTTAAGAATTAGTAAACGTAGCTTTTGTGTTTTAACTTAAGGATTTTTCTTTACCAGGATTTATGATTTAAACAAATTTGATTTTTCCACTATCCGAGGATGTTTTCAATATAGATATCAAAAATCATTACTTAGGTACAATGGGTGATCAAAAAGTTTGCGTCCGATCTCTATATTTACAAGACCACAAAAAAGATTAGAACGCAATTAGTTACACATAAAGTCATTAATGTGTTCTATAAATAGAAAATGTAATTGAACGTCTTTTCCCTTGTTTGTGACGTCACGATGTGAAAATGACGTAATAAAATAAGTCACTCATGACAAAAAAGGTTGACTCAGTCGTACGCGAGTAATGGACGGCTGTAAAATTAAAGGTTTATTTTGGAAACTCCTTTGTAGAAGTTTTTAATAATTTGTTTACGGTTAACGAAAACAAAAGTCACTAATTGGATTGATTCTTTAAGTAATTGAGGAAGATGTTTAAAAACTACGTTTGTTCTGTTGTACAGTCAAAGCATACTGACAGAGAGATGCGTCTTTTGAAAAAAAATGAAAGGAAATGTCATTAACTTTAAGTTAGAAAAATAGATAAAAATCTTTAAAATAATATAATTGTCAAATTCCTAAAATATCGCTTACTTTAGACTTTAAACGTATCAGATATGATAAAGTGAAGGCACCCATAATTTATCCACATGAATTAACGACGCTAAAAAGATTGAGGACTTGGGTTTTGATAGTCACTTTGCTCATTCTGCCAAAGGATATCATTATCCACTCATACTATTGGCGAGATTAGGCCATTTCTTACAACAAGACCGATTTTGATCCAAAAAATTACTTGCATGGTAACAAATATGAGTTAGAAAAAAATTAAGCTTCTATGACAGAACGCTGAGGAGCAGGTCACGTGACCACCAATATCACTTGATCCGCAAATGGGCAGCATGCATATGGTTGCTGAGATGCGCATTTAGATCAGAGGGACTTTAAAATATTTTCAACACTGAAACCTTAGATCCTTTCTTCTTAGGAAGTTATTCAATTAGTTGGCGAACTTTTTGATTATCCCTCGTATTCTTGAAAAATTTTTTTAAAAATACTTTTGTCTTTAGCAGCTAGTATTCCCATATAAAACTTTAATCTCCTACAGTTCTCCAAGCTACTCCTAGAGATCATCATTTGAACAAAGTCATATATACCATCCTTGAGTTTTCTAAACCATTACTCGTAAGGTCGTTCTCAAGAAAAATGAGTTTTAAAGATGTTTCCTCTATTTTGTTTAGTAAATGTTTGATGATCCATTGATGTTCAACAGTACCCTGGGGTCAAGATTTTAACAGAGTAAAATCATCACTGCCTAGTGATAATGCTACTATAGTTTCATCTTTTCTGATCAAGTCGTTCTTATCAAAGATTTTTCCTTAACATTCCAATGTTAAACTGTGATCGGTCATTGTAGTCCTATCCTATACCCATATGTCACTATTTAATCAAACTTGAATCTACTTTTGCTGATAATGATTCAACATGAGTTTTATCTACCCTAGACAGGCGGTTCTTGAAAATATTTTCAAATGATGCCTTTTTTTTCTGGGCCTGGACATTTAAATCTAGGAAGTTGAATTTCGAGACATTAAAAGATATTATGTGTAGATATACATGTGTAGAGATAATGAATAGTATTCCCATATAAAACTTTAATCTCCTACAGTTCTCCAAGCTACTCCTAGAGATCATTATTTGAACAAACAAATCCTTCCGAAACACCAGAGGTGGGATAAGGTGTCATGGCTGTGTGCTCATTATGTCAATAAAGGTTTTTTTTTTTTTATTTACATTTCCATTGTATATAAACAAAAATTCCATATAAATTGCTCGCTACATAATGGTATATATACAAAAGATTTTAAACTGTCAATAAAGGTTGAATCTGTTCAAATAGTTTCTGAGGAGAAGAATGATGAACATTTGATATGTTTTCGGTAGCAAGGCCAACAACGACGACGGCAGAGAAGGAACAAATTTTGGTTTTGAAAACTCACTTGAACCTTTGGCTCAGGTAAGCTAAAATGGTTAAGGTCCCATTACATTATACAATATTATAATTAACCTAGTAAGCTTACTGCTTTACAAAGGTTTTACAATAGAGAAAGAGAATAAGAAGACGTAGAGTCAATAATTCTTCCTTATAGATACTTAATATTATGTTTTGCAATGGAGATTGAACAGTTTCAGGGAAGAGAGAGACAGCATTTATAATTGTTTGCAATCATTTTGCTTAAATTATATAACAAAAATTTTAAGTGGAAACTATCAGCATATAATAGCAAAATGTTATATGTAACAATCAAAAATATCACATTTAAAATATAATATTGAAATATTGATACACTTGAAAGAGAACAAGACATTTTGTTATTGTGTTCATTCCAACATTTTAATAGATCTTCTCTTCTCTACTTTAATTTCAAGAGTATATATACTGAACAAAAAAAGAAACGCATAATCAGAATAATTTGAACTTCTAAGATTTCAGTTTAAACCTTGTATTATTAAGCGATTTTAAAGTGTGTTGTGATAAAAATCAATGTTGCAAATTGAAAAGTCAAGTTGATGTCATTTTCATTGCCCCCAAATTCAAGGGGCATAACAATATTGACTGTGCAAAGTCTCAGTGTTAGTGGATTTCCAATGTACGATATCGTGGGGGAATATCATCTCATTTTAGTCTCAGGCGAACAATGTATGCATTTTTATGCTGATTTTTCCATCCAGCAATTGTAGCAGCAGTTTTTACGGCCAATTCTGAGTGGCATGAGGTTATGACGGGGGGGGAGGTGTCTGACGGTCCTGCCTGGTTGTGGTTACCTGCGGATGGCCAGATAGTGGTCTTCAGACGTTAGTTTTAAGGTTGCAAAGCCCATTGATCTATTTCAAATACAGTTGCAACTTCCTGTTGCGTAGCTCCATTTAGTATCATCGTTAGCCTGGTCGTATTTATCTTTGTTAGGGCGTGGCATTGCAGTATTAACATTGCAATCAAACCTTAAATATGAGTTTAATAGAAGTGTTAAAAGTTTCTCTAAATCCAAAATATCAATGAAAATAGACATTTGATTTAGAAGAAATCATGAAAAACACTACTTTCATAAACATGTTTAATCAAGGGAGATAATTCAACACTTGGGTTTTAAAACCCCATGTTGTCCTTTAAATAGGTCACAGGTATCCAATGATATAAAAAATAGTTGTTTCATGTACATTTTAAAAATTTCTTTGACGAGTAAAACAATATGCGTTTCTTTTTTTGTTGAGTATAAATTGCATTTTTAAATTCATGTCGATCGGGTTTCATTTTTGTTTATATCTAATTTCCAAATAAAAATACTTTATGAATTACTATATTTCTCGGATACCATGAAATAAATATTCTAATAATGCCCTCAGTAACGAAAACACTCACAAACTTATCAAATTCACAAAATATAACATCAGATATTATTTACAATACTTAAACATACTAAAATATTTTATTTTAAATTTAAGAAATGAAAGGATAAGGAAAATAGTGTGAACTAAAGAATCTATGATTGTAAATCTAAAACTTATGCTTTTTAAAACTGTCAAATGGTTTTACGTAAAAATGCCAATTTAGCATGGTAGACTACTTCTTCTGAAAGTGCGCTTTTATTGCCTTCGAACCAAAAGATTCGGTTGATACATGTAAATGCTCACCAGATTTTCTATAGAAATGGAATGATTTTTTGTACAAAATATCTACTCAAAAGACAAAATACCATATTCTTCAAATATAATGTTAATTTAAATACAGTATAATTTTGCATAAGTGTACAAATTTGAGATACCTTGACGTCGTTTGTATCTCCAAATTACCATAATGGCTAATATAATCAGGAAGAAAAGAGAAACAGTGACTCCGATTCCAGCTATTTCTCCTACGTTTACAGGTTCATCATTTACAGTTGTTCTTGTTGTATTAAAAGAGCTAGTGTAGTCAGTTGTCATATTCAAGGCTCCCAGTATGTTTGTTGATGCTTCTACTATTTTGGACCTTAAATCAAAACAATTTAATTTTTAGCTTCAGAATTGGAATTGCAATTGGTCTTCAAAATAAAATGGATGACCTGAAAAGTACAGTGCCACTTGTAAAGACGAATAAAGACCCCCATCGAATAATGACCAGGGTCATTTTTCGACAGCCAAAAATGACCCCCGGTCATTATTCGACGTAGAAAAATGACCCTTTTTGCCATAGAAAAAATGTCACCACCCTAAAGATTTGCAGAAACCACGTGAAGAAAAATGACCCCCGTAGAATTATGACTCCATGTTGATTAAAGCTGAAATGTGTAGGGGCAAAAGAGAAAATTAGACAAAGAAGCATATTGGCCAAAATGCTCACCTGAGCTTATTTTTTTTATAAATTGATGATATGTTGATCTCATAACATACGATTATAGCTATATTTTAAGGTCAATGCAATGATTCAGAATCCAAAGGAGTAAAAGAATTATCGAGCCTAAAGGGTTAGGTGAACATTGTTTTTCGATGGTGGAAATCATCTTACCGACAGAAAAAAATCAGCAGTATCATATATTATTTTATCCTCTGCTTGAAAAGCGGGAGGGTACATGTATATAGTGATTGGGATGTCCGTTCGTCTGTTACGCTTTAGGGTATCCATCTGTTATCCGCAACTCCTCTTATACATAAAAGATGTATTTGTAAAACAGCTATGCCCCTGTATGGCAACATAGCGAAAATTAAACTTTCCTTAAAGGCAATTTAATAAAATGGGACCAAAAGCAGGGTCTTCTTACAGGAAATACAATAGCAAACATGAAAGCCCTTGCACCACTTGTTCACAATTAATGGCTAAGAATACGTATTTGAATGGTAGGTCAAACTCAAAGGTCAAAGGATCAAAGTTGATGGTTTCTTAAGAAAAGGTTTAATGTAACAAGGATAACCTTTTTGAAGTATGAGAGTTCTAGTATCTATCGTTTAAAGTTATAAAATCTAAGTTATAGCCAAAAGTAAATTAATTAAAACTTTGGCATTTTTGTGTAAAATGGGACAAACTCCAAGGTAGACGTCAAAAGGTCAAATTTGGTGGTACCCAGAGTAAGGTCTTTTCACAAGGAATGTTCACATGTACACATATTGAAAATTAAAGACAAAGCTACAATAAATGAAAACTTATGGTAGAGGTTAAAGTTTTTGCGGAGAAATAGACCGGCAGATAGACAGACAGACATACAGACGGACAAAAATGAAAATGTTTGTTCTGATTTTCATATTAAATTCTCTGAAAAATATACTCAGAACTGGGTAAAATAGTGGAGTAAAACAAGAATTAAGAAATGTAATGAATACTGTGTGCCAAATCAAAAGTTTATGTCTGCATGACTGTATAGTTTTTGCTTTAAAATGTGTGTTTTACACTAGCCTATAGCTTTACAGAGCATATTTTAGGTGTTATTCCAACCCCACCTAGGAGTAAGTTGATTATCAAGAAAAGCAACAACAATAACAAAAAAACCCTACCTTTATTTTTCTATAAGGGGGGGGGGGGGGGGGGGGGGAATAAGCTTAATAACAATCTACTTTTCTATTAATTTTCAATTGTCACTCTGCCACAATACTTTCAAGTATACCACCAACAACATTTTAGGTTCTAAATGATCATGATTGAACTTGTGTGAAGGCTTAACTTCATTTCAATATTTTATCTAGAGCCTCTTTCAGCTTTCAGTATTATTGAAAGGTATAGAGTTTTATTTATATTTTTGCTTTTCATTTTATTTTTGTTGGTTTTAATTTAACGTAATTTTTTTTTGTTTTTTTTTTTTGTTTTTTTATTATTTTGGGGGTGGGGGGGGGGTAAAAATTTCCTATTCTCTCATTGTCAAATGGGGATTACCAAACTTATACCAGCTAAAAGTTGAAATGAAGGGAAAAATTATTTTTTAATAAAGAAAATTGGAACCTGATTGTTGCATGGTTTGATTTATAAAAACAAGTTGAATATCATTCTTTAAGCAAACACTATAAGGAAAAATATTTAAAAGAAATTTTATTTACTTGACAATTAAAGAATCTTTTTTCACTTAAAAAGGAGTCATTTTTCAATGGGGGTCAATTTTTTATAAGACTAGCATATAAAATAATGACCTCTAGGACACATTTACTACATAATATGATTTTTTTTCTACGGGAATGGGGGGGTGTCATTTTTTGTTGTTTGGTCGTTATTCGATTGGGGTCATTGTTACTCATTAAAAAAAGTGTGTATATTATTGCACACAAGAAGGTCACTGCTATTCGTATATTCTATCAACTGGAAATATTGACTACAGTGCGTTCCTTAATATAATGTTTGATACACAATCTTTTCCAACTTCTACCAAAAATTATCAATTGTTAAAAACCCTCTCTTTGATCTGAAATCGAGAGAGTCAAATACATGTATTACACATGCTTTTACCGACGTTTTGGCTGGCACGATCAATCGGTCAAGCGGGCTGTGTGCACATCTTAACTACGAGAGTATGGGATAGATGCCTAATAACTGTTCTGAAATCAAGCTTTGAACTCCTTCAGATAATGATTCTCAATCGAGTTTGACTTTATTTGATACAAGTCATATACATATTTTTCTAAATGAATCACTGTAATACCTCGGTCTGTCAATATAAATTTTTGGACACTTATATTTCTGTAGATATAGATTGTATGAAAACAGTTATGAGCAAATCAATCGGTTTCATGAAACTAAGATAAATTGTAAAGGTATTGATAATTTAAATGTCTTCTAATTCTTTTAATTCTTTCAAGAAATCTTTCAAGAAACAATTCTAATTTTCATATGGAGTGTAATATATCACAACTTACGCATTGCACGAGCTTTCTGCAATAAAACATCTTTCTTCTGTGTTAAGATGAAGACAAGCTGGATCTTTTTAGAAAAAAAAAATATATGAATTGATGTCCTCGGGTAATAAGTATATATATATACGAGGGTCATTCAAAAAATACGTAGACAAGGGCCTTACCATCACATTATTTTTACAAATCTTAATATCAGTACATTTTTAAATGTTTAAAGATATATTTTATAGATTTCTGAAGTTTCATGCTATTTGATTAAACGGAACTCATACTAGACAATTTTAAATGTAAGATGTTTTGTCACCACGGAGCACGGTCAAAAACAGTGTATGTCAAAAAGAACGTTAAAGAACATTTCTCAACTCACAGTCCCTTTTCATTTTATACATGGTTTGTATCGTATTCCTCATTCATTAAAACCTTTCCACAACACTTTACACCTAGTATGCTATCAATAATTTGAATATAATTTAAATAAGATTGTCAATGTTTTTAAATCCTTTACCATGAAATTCTGCTCTTACAGGTTCCGCAACAGTGAAGTGCATGTCACGTTTCATGACGTTACTAACTCTTTTGAAAAGATTTAGAACTATAATCTGTTTTTTGCAGAAAGCCCATCGCCAAATTTAAAGTCTTTACCCATCAAAAATTGTCTGTTCCATTAAAATACAGATACACGGCTCATTTTATGTATTTTTCCTCGTCTCTCCAGCATTTTTGGAGTTTGTTTTAAGAGTTTCCAAATGCAAAACAAAATTATTGCTACTCGCTGTTCTGTGACATCCTTCAACGTCATGATTTTTTGCTTTTTTAAATCAAGACTATCTGTCTGTAGAAATGGATATCTTTTAAACAAAGTAATGTATTACATTAACTTTTTGCTTTTGAAGAAATGAAACAATTTTTAATTTAAGCACGTAAATTTTATTTCATTTAAGGACAATTTTCAAGAGTTATGGCTTCAGATATGAAAAGTGAATAATCAGTCAATAACTCAATTTTGACCCTGCTCCGTGACCCCATTTTTGCTGTCTTAAATCTTTGATAATTTTGACAAACATAAAGATATATTCCAATTTCTTTGCTAAAAATATTTTGAATCTGTTGTTAAAATATATGTAACAATTTTGGTTTAAATATAACGTTAAATAAAGAAGTTTTGACAAAAGTCTACGAACCTACGAACTTTTTGAATGACCCTCGTATATATATATATATACATATATATATATATATATATATATATATATATATATATATATATATATATATATATATATATATATATATATATATATATATATATATATTATATATATATATATATATATATATATATATATATATATATATATATATATATATATATATATATACTAAAATATTTGTGGATTAAATAATTTTATCAATCCTTACATTTATACAGGTCAATGCTTCTGAAATACTGTTTAGGACATCCCTCTGTAAAGTTAGTGCAGCTAATCTGGTCTAGAAATCCATTCCCTATCGATCTCAGACAGTGACCTGAGTAGAAAATATAAAGTTAATGGTTTTTGATAATTTCAAGATTGCAAAAACAAAGATTCTTTGCATATATACATCTAATTAATATAGTATAAGAATGTTTTTTTGCATTGCGTCAAAGACCATGATGACAACTGCGCTCAAAGTAAATAATACACGCTTACTTAGGTCATTTAAGCTACATGAATGGAATTTCCTTTGTACTCCTAAAGGGTTATTTGTGCAAACAACTACTTCTGTGTTAATGTTGACAAAATGCGTTGACCATTCACACAGCAAGGCCGATTATCGCTTACGCTGAGCGTAACTTTTGGCGAAAAACCCTTATTTAATTGGAAACATTACTGAAATTGATGATATGTTGGGTAGATGATTATGGGGAAGTATACTACAAATACCGATTCACTTATTGTTAAAAAATATTGGAACTCCAGGACAGGAAAATGGTGTGGAGAAATTAAAATGTACAGTGAACAGATGTAGAAGGTAATTTAAATGTACATAATACTATACTCTCATCATAATACTGATCAACATCATAAACTTGAAGTATCAACATATATATATGTTAAAGTAATATACGCCGTATGGATGCGATTTGTATGTGAAACAAAATGATTAAATGATTTGAAACACATAAAGTGTAATGAAAAAATAATATTTCCACAAAATTTAACTATAAAACTCGTTGTAATAACAGAACAATAAAGCAATATCTGCAATCAAGAATTCAGTCTTTTCATGAATATTGATAAAGGAAGTGCGTAAACAGTAGGTCTAAATATAGACACTTATGTCCACGGGAAATTATAGACAACGAAGCACGTTGCATTTTGACAACGATTATTAATAAAAGGTTTATATGCGTCATAACAGAGTATAGATGGTTGATACTGATTACATTTAAAGATAATTTATATTAATAGTAACTCGCCATCTACGTCAAAAAGTGAGTTGTATCTCAAAGGGCTTACCTCGTTTTCTTGACGCCGTGTTTGTTTATCAATCTAAAAGTAGCGACGGCGTCACGTGGTGGATTCACTTAAAAATAGACATTCTTCTCCTTGCAGGATAATAAATAATTATAATTTGATAACTTTATTACGAATTTTATTTAAATGGTGTAATTTTCAGGATTGTCGTAACTTTTATTGGTAAACAAAATATATAAATTTCAAGCCGTATTTTAAAATGGCGCACATTATAGCGTATATTACTTTAAAGGAACAAAATGGAATTTATTTGCTCTAAACACCTTTGTAGAACTAAACACTCGAACATGTAGGATCTCAGCCAGAATCTTAAAGAATGACAATGGACAACCATAAAAGGAATATTAACCTTAAACCACCGTATTTCAACGAGAACAAATTAAAATGACCACTAGATTCAAACGCTGATACAAACATCGCCCATTATGATATCAAAGCAAAGTAAAAAAAAAAAAAAACAAATCTACATGTATGACTCAAGGATAAAAAAAGTAAACGTATCAGTTTGTAATATAATAGTTTATGTCCATAGATCTAAAATCCAAGATTATATCTGAAGAACTGACTACCTTTCTGGTAAAGTCCAACAATTGATTTCGTATAACAGAATTCTACTAAAGCTGTTAGGTCTTGGTTTGGGACACAGACGTAACGACTCCTTCCATTCTCATCTTCACTACAGTTTAGTCTGATAGCTGCCTCAGTTGTCTCCTCTTGACTTAAAGGACAGGAATCCACCACAAATTCAAACCCATTGTACGACATTCTGGCATCTATATATAAAAATATTCTTTGAAATATCGTTAGGATTCCTCTGCCATCGCATATTAAATGTTGAAATTTCAGATACCGCATTTATTTTAATTTAATACTTTTTATCATAAAGGCATATACATGTAGAAATTTTGGTACATCCGAAAATATTAAAATCCACTTGAAGATAGAAATTTCATTAAGTGTTGCAACTGCAAACTTTTTATCATGTTTAGAATGACACATTCTTTTACGTGTAAAATGTACAACCAAACTTCCTCGAAACACACACACACCATCTCATCCTCACCCCCCCCCCCCCCACACACACACACACATACAAAGTTATTTTATTACGCATATCATATAAAATCAAACTTATCCCCATCAAAATGAAGGGAATCTGTTATAGATTTTAATCTGTGAACAAGTATGAAAATCTCTAATATGAAGCTACAAGTACTAGTATTATGATTTTTCAGCTTTATTGATATAAATGCTGAAGCTTACAAAATCATTACCAATAAACATGTACATGTATCATAGTTTGATCACATACAACAGACATTTCATTTCGAGATTTTAAGCACGGGTAGAGAGTTTGCTTTTATATGATGGATCACTTACTACTAAACAAAAAAAAAATTGAAATTCTTACATGTAATATGTGAATGAAAAATAATATTGGCAGTGACGTATCATCGTTTTTTAAAGTGGGTGGGGGCAGCCATAGAAAATAGATTTTTTCTTTCCTGAAAATGTTAACAACCAAGAAAAAAGGGGAAAAGTTTGCCTAAATCGAAAATCATATTTCGTGGGGGGGGGGGGGGGGGGGGGGGTAGGTTAACTTTTTCTCAGTGTCAACTATTTTTAGTACCAATTCTAATACTATATTTTCAATACATCCCTAAAAGTCTAAATGTTGGGGGCCAACCAGGTTTTCAGTAAACATTTCTTATAGTATAAGTAAGGTTAGGAAAAAAGTGGGGGGGGGGGCACAAAAGTTAGAACGTAAAAATGAACCTTTCATTTTGTGACATATCAAATTATAGTTCTAAGTTCCTATTAATAGATGCAAATATTCAAGAAAAGTGTCAATAAAGTCTGGTATTTCTGTTGTTTTAACTTTTTTGCTTTTTATAAAGGCAAAATTCATCAAGTACAAAGATTGATTCTGTATGATCTTGTCCAAATGGCCAGGAATTAAAGTCATGCCATTCTACGTTTGTGTCAGTTACATGTATACATTATAAGACATATAAGGTGCTAGTATTTTTAAATTTCTGTAAGCTTGACCCCATTGCAAACGGATAGAGGTACAGTTGTACAAGGGTACATATGGCAACTACTAATAAATCTTTAATTTCTGGCAACTACTAATAAATCTTTAATTTCTTGTTTCGGATATGATAAAAATGTCAACGTAAAATAAATTTTCAGTTTAAGAAATGATTTGCGTTTTAAAGTCAGCTGAAAATCATGACGCATGACCCCCTTCCCCCTTTTCTTATTACGAGATTTCCATGTATTAAAATATTTCATTAAAATGTAAGTAGAAATGCCGTTGAAATGAACAAATTTTGGTTACAAGGAAAAAGGTGTTTTGCTTTGCATTTATTATATTTAGTGTTACAATAAATAAGGGTTTCAAAACGAAAGTTGAACTTTCACAGAAAATGTATTGATCAAAATGACAAGGTACTTACATGTACATCTATAAATTCAATTCTCTGCAGTCAATTATGTTGTTACGTAGCCTACCATTTAAGACAATTTTACAGTTATTTATAACAGATAGTAAATTGCAAAACACACTGAGAATTTCAGGACGCTTCCTGTGTGACCTCACTTCTAAACAGGGTGCATTTATTGATTTAAAAATCTTTGGTTTACGAGGCATAAAAGGGTAACGTGTAGGTAATAGGTGAGAGATTTAAATTTTATACAAAGCGATACATGTTTAAGGTGCATAGATATAGGTTTGAAGGTAATGTTTCTCAAATTTTTTGATGTTTCTAACGTTACAACTTGTATATATTGCAAAATCATTTCACAAAATATATTTTAAATCCTATTTCATAAGTTATTGAAACTTCGAATTTCTGTTCAGGTTTGATTGACAAATCCTTGCACTTTCAGAAATAATAATTTATTCTTAATTCTTAGAAAAGTGGCATGTTGGTTGTATATTAATAAAAAAAATATTAAAATTATGATTAACAAAATTCTGAGTTAAAAAGTATTTATAATATTTTCGTGTGAAATGACATTTCAATATCAAAGTTATGATACTATACAAAACAAGTTATAAACTAACAATCAACTGTGAAACTAAATTTTTACAAAAGGGATTGAGGTAGAGAGGGTCGACGTATTCATTCAAGATTTTGAATAAAGTATTTCTTCCATACATGATCCCGTATGTTTTCAGTTAATAGCTTAATATGTTTAATTCGTTTAATTGAAGAAATGGATTTTGCTTCATTTTAAAGTTTAGAGGCATATTATATATATATATATTTAAATTGCTTTTGGTTGCATGCTATATAAAGTAAAACAATCTTAAATTTCTTGTTTCAGATAAGAAACAAAATGTCAACGTAAAATAAATTTTCAGTTTAAGAAATGATTTGCATTTTAAAGTCAGCTGAAAATCATGACGCATGACCCCCTTCCCCCTTTTCTTATTACGAGATTGCCATGTATTAAAATATTTCATTAAAATGTAAGTTGAAATGCCATTGAAATGAACAAATTTTGGTTACAAGGAAAAAGGTGTTTTGCTTTGCATTTATTATATTCAGTGTTACAATAAATAAGGGTTTCAAAACGAAAGTTGAACTTTCACAGAAAATGTATTGATCAAAATGACAAGGTACTTACATGTACATCTATAAATTCAATTCTCTGTAGTCAATTATGTTGTTACGTAGCATTCAGCGTACCATTTTAGACAATTTTACAGTTATTTATAACAGATAGTAAATTGCAAAACACACTGAGAATTTCAGGACGCTTCCTGTGTGACCTCACTTCTAAACAGGGTGCATTTATTGATTTAAAAATCTTTGGTTTACGAGGCATAAAAGGGTAAAGTGTAGGTAAGCGGTGGGGGATTTAAATTTTATACAAAGCGATTCATGTTAAAGGTGCATAGATATAGGTTTGAAGGTAATGTTTCTCAATTTTTTTTATGTTTCTAACGTTACAACTTGTATATATTGCAAAATCATTTCACAAAATATATTTTAAATCCTATTTCATAAGTTTTTGAAACTTCAAATTTCTGTTCAGGTTTGATTGACAAATCCTTGCACTTTCAGAAATCATAATTTATTCTAAATACTAAATAGAAAAGTGGCATGTTGGTTGTATATTAATAAAAAATAATTAAAACTATGATTAACAAAATTCTGAGTTAAAAAGTATTTATAATATTTTTGTGTGAAATGACATTTCAATATCTAAGTTATGATACTATACAAAACAAGTTATAAACTAACAATCAACTGTGAAACTAAGTTTTTACAAAAGGGATTGAGGTAGAGAGGGTCGACGTATTCATTCAAGATTTTGAATAAAGTATTTATTCCATACATGATCCCGTATGTTTTCAGTTAATAGCTTAATATGTTTAATTCGTTTAATTGAAGAAATGGATTTTGCTTCATTTTAAAGTTTAGAGGGAAATTATATATATATATATATATATATATATATATATATATATATATATATATATATATATATATATATATATATATATATATATATATATATATATATATATATATATATATATATATATTAGAATTGAATTTATAGATGTACATGTAAGGACCTTGTCATTTTGATCAATACATTTTCTGTGAAAGTTCAACTTTCGTTTTGAAACCCTTATTTATTGTAACACTGAATATAATAAATGCAAAGCAAAACACCTTTTTCCTTGTAACCAAAATTTGTTCATTTCAATGGCATTTCAACTTACATTTTAATGAAATATTTTAATACATGGCAATCTCGTAATAAGAAAAGGGGGAAGGGGGTCATGCGTCATGATTTTCAGCTGACTTTAAAATGCAAATCATTTCTTAAACTGAAAATTTATTTTACGTTGACATTTTGTTTCTTATCCGAAACAAGAAATTTAAGATTGTTTTATTTTATATAGCATGCAACCAAAAGCAATTTAAATATATATGATATATATAATATGCCTCTAAACTTTAAAATGAAGCAAAATCCATTTCTTCAATTAAACGAATTAAACATATTAAGCTATTAACTGAAAACATACGGGATCATGTATGGAAGAAATACTTTATTCAAAATCTTGAATGAATACGTCGACCCTCTCTACCTCAATCCCTTTTGTAAAAACTTAGTTTCACAGTTGATTGTTAGTTTATAACTTGTTTTGTATAGTATCATAACTTAGATATTGAAATGTCATTTCACACGAAAATATTATAAATACTTTTTAATTCAGAATTTTGTTAATCATAGTTTTAATATTTTTTTTATTAATATACAACCAACATGCCACTTTTCTAAGAATTAAGAATAAATTATTATTTCTGAAAGTGCAAGGATTTGTCAATCAAACCTGAACAGAAATTCGAAGTTTCAATAACTTATGAAATAGGATTTAAAATATATTTTGTGAAATGATTTTGCAATATATACAAGTTGCAACGTTAGAAACATCAAAAAATTTGAGAAACATTACCTTCAAACCTATATCTATGCACCTTATACATGTATCGCTTTGTATAAAATTTAAATCCCCCACCTATTACCTACACGTTACCCTTTTATGCCTCGTAAACCAAAGATTTTTAAATCAATAAATGCACCCTGTTTAGAAGTGAGGTCACACAGGAAGCGTCCTGAAATTCTCAGTGTGTTTTGCAATTTACTATCTGTTATAAATAACTGTAAAATTGTCTTAAATGGTAGGCTACGTAACAACATAATTGACTGCAGAGAATTGAATTTATAGATGTACATGTAAGTACCTTGTCATTTTGATCAATACATTTTCTGTGAAAGTTCAACTTTCGTTTTGAAACCCTTATTTATTGTAACACTAAATATAATAAATGCAAAGCAAAACACCTTTTTCCTTGTAACCAAAATTTGTTCATTTCAACGGCATTTCTACTTACATTTTAATGAAATATTTTAATACATGGAAATCTCGTAATAAGAAAAGGGGGAAGGGGGTCATGCGTCATGATTTTCAGCTGACTTTAACACGCAAATCATTTCTTAAACTGAAAATTTATTTTACGTTGACATTTTTATCATATCCGAAACAAGAAATTAAAGATTTATTAGTAGTTGCCAGAAATTAAAGATTTATTAGTAGTTGCCATATGTACCCTTGTACAACTGTACCTCTATCCGTTTGCAATGGGGTCAAGCTTACAGAAATTTAAAAAAACTAGCACCTTATATGTCTTATAATGTATACATGTAACTGACACAAACGTAGAATGGCATGACTTTAATTCCTGGCCATTTGGACAAGATCATACAGAATCAATCTTTGTACTTGATGAATTTTGCCTTTATAAAAAGCAAAAAAGTTAAAACAACAGAAATACCAGACTTTCTTGACACTTTTCTTGAATATTTGCATCTATTAATAGGAACTTAGAACTATAATTTGATATGTCACAAAATGAAAGGTTCATTTTTACGTTCTAACTTATGTGCCCCCCCCCCCCTCCCCACTTTTTTCCTAACCTTACTTATACTATAAGAAATGTTTACTGAAAACCTGGTTGGCCCCCAACATTTAGACTTTTAGGGATGTATTGAAAATATAGTATTAGAATTGGTACTAAAAATAGTTGACACTGAGAAAAAGTTAACCTACCCCCCCCCCCCCCCCCCCACGAAATATGATTTTCGATTTAGGCAAACTTTTCCCCTTTTTTCTTGGTTGATAACATTTTCAGGAAAGAAAAAATCTAATTTCTATGGCTGTCCCCACCCACTTTAAAAAACGATGATACGTCACTGCCAATATTATTTTTCATTCACATATTACATGTAAGAATTTCAATTTTTTTGGTTTAGTAGTAAGTGATCCATCATATAAAGCAAACTCTCTACCCGTGCTTAAAATCTCGAAATGAAATGTATGTTGTATGTGATCAAACTATGATACATGTACATGTTTATTGGTAATGATTTTGTAAGCTTCAGCATTTATATCAATAAAGCTGAAAAATCATAATACTAGTACTTGTAGCTTCATATTAGAGAATTTCATACTTGTTCACAGATTAAAATCTATAACAGATTTCCTTCATTTTGATGGGGATAAGTTTGATTTTATATGATATTCGTAATAAAATAACTTTGTATGTGTGTGTGTGGGGGGGGGGGGTGAGGATGAGATGGTGTGTGTGTGTGTTTCGAGGAAGTTTGGTTGTACATTTTACACGTAAAAGAATGTGTCATTCTAAACATGATAAAAAGTACGAGGTGCTCCACAATGATTTACTAATGTGATGGTAGGGTGCTTTTTTAAGACAATTAAAAGAAAACATTATAGACACAAGTCTGTGTCTACATGTAGTATCCATTATATATATTTCATTAAACCTGAAACAGAAAGAAAATACACTTAGATGTCACCAACTTTCCCGGGGGCCACAAAACTTAGAAGAACTTACTTTTGATCTCAGTCTTACTTTTTCCTAAGGAATATATATATTGAAAAGTGAGACTTAGCTCAAAAGTGAGCCCGTCTAGGTTTTATGGCAACCAGGCCTAATGTTTATTAATTGAAAAGATTCAAGAGTGAATAATTGAAAAGTTCAAACAATATTCCGCGGATAATTCATTTTTTCTTTAGTAAAAATAAATATATTAAAGTATCACTTGGTCATAAAAAGTGTTGCTATTCCTTCACAGAAAAAAAATTCAGAGTTTAGCATAAATCCCTGTTAATGTTTTTTAACATTCTGTATATTCGCATAAACTCAAGAATTTTTTATAATTTCCTGAATTCTTTGTTTTTTATTTTTTTTTTTTTTTGTTCTTGTTTTTTGACAAAATACACTGAATTAAAAACACAGTCATACATTAGAATGTCCTAACACATGATATATCAAATGAAGGAGACTAAAGCACGCTCTAGCACGTGCTACAATCATATAGGTTTAAACTTTATATGAGTTTTTTTATGGTTTTTAACAAATCAAGCTAGATGAAATGAGAAAAAATAGATGTACAGTAATGGATTTCTAAACGAAGGTATAGTAGTCATGCACATACATGCACGTGCTCATATTACATATACGAAATAAATCTCGTTTAAGTTCAAGTCATACCGCTTACTGATAAATTTTAACGGTGAGTGAGATTTCTGGATGTAGCCTAAATATATCAAAGAGTTGAAAATTAAACCGTACAAAAAGTTATATACATGTATCTGCGAATTATTATTAGGTTAAATGGCTTTGATATCACGGCCAATCAGACAGGACTGGACACAGGCTACCATTCTTTCCTGTTTATGCTGTTTTTGGCCAATGGGAATTTTTGATTTTTTTTTTGGCAGCTTCCAAGGTATTAAAAGAGATAAAAATACTATTTATATAGGAAGAATTATTTTAAGACAAGTGAAATTTTCTCATTCAGAAATAAAGTAGAGCAGCAGTGTAATTGTAAAATATCACTTTCTTAAACCAACGCTCTGTTGGTCTGTTTTTATTCTCCATTACTAATAGGCAAATTGAATATTTGACAATGAAATGTTTATGTTAATTTAAAACTCTTATATTCATGACTTTTTGGAATAGACAAGAGCTTATGTATTGACTGCCAAATAGGAATATGCTTCACTAGAAAGCAAAATATGGCGTCTAGTACATTTACCATTAAAACATTTAGCTTTTTCCTACAGCTGAAATTTTGTTATATAGTGTATACATAGTAAAGGACCTTCCAAAATCGGATGAGGTAAAATTATCGTTTTTAAACACATTATTAGTTATGAAAACATCTGTGTTTTTACATGTATAGGATTTCATTGAAATAACTAGATCATATGCATATCATTAAATGCCAAATGAATATTTCTAAATATTCTAGTAAAATTGCTTACCTTGACGAAAGAGCCAGAAAACAAAAATGTTTACAATGACGTTTGCAAACTCGCTTAAAGGTTTTACATAAGTAAACATAAGTACATAAAGAAATTAAATGTCAAAGCTTATTTGAGAACGTGTATTGCACCCCCCACCTCCAAAATAATAATACTTTAGAATAGCTACAATATATGAGATACCCTTCAAGTTTGTCTCTATGTCTCCCTGCTTTTTTTTGGTACATGTATGAGGTTCTAAAAATTATATATTCATACGCAATCAAGTTTCAAAGAATTAAAAAAAACTGCTGTAATTGATAAAATAGAATGCTTTTATTGGTTAGTTAGTATGCAATTTGATGTTGCATCTGTAATATAAAAAAAAAAAGATGTAAAAAAGCGAGTTAAGTATTTTTTACAATAGCAGTAATATTAATTTACATACATCAAGCAAAAAACATTTTCTTGTTTATATTTATATCTATACATATATTTATTATTATGCAGGCAAATGCTGCAGCAGCTACAATGGAACAGAAATGAAGTAGAAGCACAAACGCAGTCAAGACGTGCACGTAGCCTTGTCGTCATTTCCGTTGTTATAGGAATGTTTCTGCAGTTTTGGAAACGACTGTGTATTCAAATGAGATAAACTCAGCGCACCGAAAGGGAATCTGTCCGCCATGATTTTGTTCAATTTTTTTTTTTATATCTGACAGCCCTTGCATAAGATGTTCACTAATCTGTGTTTTCCGATGTCACCTGCTTAGATGGATATATCCTGTACGGCTTTCTTCAAACACTCAGTTACAGCCAAAGTAATTTTACATGTTGTGTAGAAAAAGAAAATAATAAGGAAAGTAATTTACAACACTTGCACAGGTCCGTATAAATGCAAACTCAAGTACTCTATAATTATACTAGATAGTTACATAAAAAACCATGAGTATTGTAAGATAACTTTCATGGATACGTGCGTGTCTTCTATTCCACATTGATGCCCATGACAAAAATACAATCAGATGTAAGAAATGTAAAGAGAATTCTGCAATGTTGAAATGGGATATCTTAATTCTGATACAGCAAAACTCGGTTATAACGAAGTTGCTGGGACATATATATTCTTATAACCTTATAAGAAAGTCATTAAAGAGCCATAGCTGCCTTACCGACGACTCGGCCTACACAAGTATTTAAAAGGAAATCACCTGTTTCTATTTATAGGTACATGTACCTTTTCAAATCAAAATCAATCCACATGTATGTAAACATTTGTGAACCAGTGTTATATTTTCATAGTTGCAAGTTTGTTGCATGACAGTAATTTTATTTGTCCAATACTTTTATTCTAAACAAGATTGTTTGAAAATTTTAGAAATAAATCAGGCTAGCAGCTATGATTTTGGATCATTAAATTAAGACTTTTTTTTCTCCAAGATAAACTTTCAATGTGTAATGCTGCATTATATATCTCTTTTAAAAATTATTTATACATGTATTATAAAATAATAAAAGAAAACATAGGAAAATGCACACGAGAAAAAATAAAATTGTAATACATGCACAGTGAGACTCGAACTCACGATCATTATATCTTCAATCCAGCAATCATACCACTATGCCACGAAGTCTTGGCAAGCAATTGGATAAAATTTAGACAAATTGTTGAATTTTGAAATAATTTTAGAAGAAAAATTAAAAACATATTTTCAACATTTTCAATATAAAGTCCACCTTTAACCAAAATTATCTAAGCGTAATGAAGTGCAGTCACAGGGTTCTCCATCATTTGAGATTTTACTGTGTTGCAGAGTTTACGCGAAGCACCAATATTTCGCGGTATTTTCGCGAACAAATTCGTGACTGAATCAAAATTTATTATAATAACAAAAGATTATAAGCACACACTTATTTAAATATCGCCAATTCGTTACACAAATGGTATGGTCGTACCTAGTGATAAACGGGAAAAAAACGTTCGGAAAAGCAGAGGAAATTCTGACTCATATTCGAACTACTTAACATTTTTGTGAAAGTACATTTGCAGCGTTTATTTATCAGGTTTCTCGATCGAGTTACTGAATTACAAAAAAGGAACCTCAGAACAGTAAACATGCTGAATTTCAAAATTTTCGGCAATTAATTTACATCAATAAAATGACTTCGGAACGATGTCATGTTTGACTTACAGTGCTTACATAATTGCTTACGTTTTTACGGGTGCGTCGATTTACCCAAAAGGACCCAAAAGGACCCAAAAGGACCCAAAAGGAGACCCAAAAGGACCCAAAAGGACCCAAAAGGAACCCAAAAGGACCCAAAAGGAGCTTTTAATAATTAAATGAGCTTATTAGAAATACTTATTTGTAAATATTATACGGAAAAAATATTTTTTGTGAGGTTTTAGACCAGATATATATAAGTTTATAAGTTTATTTTATACTGGTAAATAAATATATGGATAAAATGACCTGTAGTGATTTATCTAAATGTGACAAATAAAGATTGAAAAGGAGCATATATTAAGTCTTGATAAACAACTGTTATGAATTTAAGGGTGTTAGCCGTTATCATCGTACATCTTTTTGAAGCATTCATTATTAAATTGATAACGTTGCCCAGCTCTTGCCACGTGGAGGCCACCCTTTTAAGAGCCATAATTTAGAATTTTTTTATTTAAAAAAATAGCAATAAAAAAACCAAAATGTCCGAAATTTGAATATGTGATTAAAAAAATAATAAAAACTAATGATAAGCAATATTTGGAAAATTTTACATACGAATATTTTATAATTATAATTAGTCAAATGATTTTTGAATGATTATTTTATATATTTAATTGGGATGAATTAAGAAATATTATAAATATTTTGAAAATAAATAATTCGGCTTTAAAAGTAAAAATTAAAAGCACTACTATATACATGCAAGCACTAATATATACATACATACATCACATACAGGCACTAATATATACATACATGTACGGAAAAGAAAAATACATATACTAGTAAATACATACATACATACATTCATACAAAAATCTAACTCTAAACGTTCATACGTAAAGAAGAGCAAGGATAACTCGAAATTCATAAGCATAAGTTATATAATATATACATATATACATGTTAACTTGCTAAATATTGTGAGACTACTGGAAACTATACAATATGGGCTTCTAAAGACGATTTTTGATCAGAAACAAACTGATAAAATTTTCAATCACAATATACTTAACTTTATGATAAAGGGTAAACAGCAACGCACTAATATAGACATATAGACAGCATATATTTAAGCATATTGGCGAACAGATTATAATAATTGACAAACTGTAAACGAGCACTACAACATATTTACATGGCACAACTATTCTTCGTAAAAAGTGAATACTAACAAACTATAAATGAGCACTACGAGATATTTACAGAACACATGTAACAGCAATGAACGTAAATGTTTTTGTTTTTTTTTTTAATTTTTTTTTAAATGAAATTTACTTAGTTTAAGACTTGCACCGAAAAACTGTTCTTATCGCTTTTAAACGACGTCCTACCAGGACCCAGACTCAGTTAAACCATGCAGTCTTAACCCAAGAAAATTCTATAAAGACACATAGATGAAAAATATTTACATTTAAAAGCAGATAAGTGTCAAAATAAAGATCAATTCTGAATAAAGTCACTATCGGGAAAAGGTCACCAATCTTCAATAAAGTCACAAGCGATGTCAGTTTTAATTACACATTCGGAAGTCACAATCGGGAAAATCACATTCGGAAGTCACAATCGGGAAAATCACATTCGGAAGTCACAATCGGGAAAATCACATTCGGATATGTCACATTCGGTAAAGTCACTTGCAGGTTTTGTAGACTTTGGAGCTTTGGGAGCCTTTGTCGTCTTTCGAGGAGGCGTTGGTGATAAGATCACAAACGGAGCATCTTTGGCATCAGGGGACGGCAAGGAATACGGTGAAGATGGTGGGGATGTGTAGGCAGGTTTAGGTTTTGGTTTACGAGGAGGCGTTGGTGAATTTTGAATAATTACTGGTTCCTTGGCAGCTTGCTTGGGCGTTGATTTGCTCTTCTGATTGAATTTGAAACTGAAGTTGAAATCCACCCTGTTGTCCTTTGATACCGTTGATGCTGATGGTACAACTGGTACGAAGTGGTTTGGTGTCCACTGCTTGTTGGGTTTTGGGATGAAGGTACTTGCCCACATAATCTTTATCGGCACTTCACTGGTTGGGTTCTCCGGTGCTGTCTTGATGTTCAGCTTACGAAACGCGAGATCCTGGGTACCATTCACGCAGGGATATATAATGTCCATCGGCACTTTGACTATGTTGGATAAGGCCAAGATTGTCCAAATACAGGAATACTGTCTTGGTCGGGCGCAATCCTTTAGGGCGGTATCGTAAGTTGGCGAGAGGCAACTAAAACTTGCACGATCCTTGTGTTGGACGATGTTTTCCTTGTTCAGGAACATCTCCAGACAGGTCTTGTACCGAAGCTCTGTGGCCAGGGACTCGTCTCCAACCAAAAGGATTGAGGCTGAATTGAAAAGGCAGTCACCATCCCCAGTTGATTTTATGGCCTTGTGGTCAGTTTGGAAGTGGCAATATTGAAGTATTTTGTCAGCAACTGGATCCACTTCAGCATCCGATAGGGTTTGAGGGGTGAGGTTGACATAGCGGTCTTGACCTTGCAGAAATGTTGCTTCACGCTGAAGAACAGTCTTTAATTTGTCTGTGCGGCCGGTGACTGCCTGGAAATCGAATTAAGTTCGCTTAGTGTAACGAAATTTTTTTTAAAAGATATTTATATATTATCATTTAGGATTGCCCTCTCCCGATCGACAGCATATAGATGTCCCGTCTAAAAACTTTATTTATTTAACACACTCAAATTATGTTTTTTTTTTCCTTTACTGTCTATCGTCTATACTATAATGTATGTATTGAAATGTTCTTCAACAAATATTTCCCGTCTAAAAACTTTATTTATTTAATACACTCAAATTATGGGTTTTTTTCCTTTACCGTCTAGCATCTATACTAAAATGTATGTATTGAAATGTTCTTGAACAAATATTTTCCAACTTTTCGTTTAACAAGATTCGGGAGAAGGCAAACAAACATTATTTTAAAGTCATATATGGCGTATTTAAATTTCCTGTAAATCACACTATTTAAATAAATCGCTTCCATAGACATCACAGAAGTAAAACAATAAAAGATTTATTTACCGGCATTTTTGAAATAATTTTAATTCATTTTTAAAATCACTAAACAGATATAAAGAACGTATCGTCTGACCTTAAACATCAAACACAAATTAAAGTCAAATTAACTAACTTGAAAATCTGTTTAATTTTATTTTTTAGTTTAGAAACGCCATATATTGCTTTAAAGATGGTCTAATAATGACCAATGTTTAGTGATACCATGCTTTTGAAATACGTTAACATGTTACAAAAACATTTTCTGTCTAAAGTACATGTATAAACTCTATTTGTTACCATTTACCTCTAGTAATCAAACTGAGTTTGTGATCACTTTGATACCATAAATGTCGACCAATTATCTTATTATACATTGTAATTAATTCCAGATTTTCATTATCAGATCTATATTCACTTTCAAGTTTGATTCGATTAATTAGTGCTTAGGAGGTAATAACTCGGGGATTATTTATTTAAAAGGCGCGTCTGTTCTTTCTATATCATAAACGCTAAAAATGTCAAGGATAGCACTCTTTGGAGACAGTTACATAAAAAGACTTGAAAAGTATTGTCAAGGTTTTTTGGGAGTGCCTGGAGATTGTCGTTTTTTCGGTGTTGGGGGGATGAGAGCAGATTGTGTACATAAAAAAGTGTTGAACGAATTGCTGGACTTTCAACCTGAAACTGTTCTTATCTTTCTTGGGGGAAATGACATTTGTGTGGATTCTAGTCCCCGAAAGATTTTCGATGATATCGTCAACATTGCAGATACTGTTATTGAACATGGTGCCAAATGTGTGTACATTGGAGAATTAATGACGAGGGGTCAATTCTTAAAATCGCCAGGACTAACCAAAGAACTTTTCGACAAAAAAAGAAAGTTGATCAACAAACACCTTAAAAGAAGATATGGACGCTTCTTTGTGACATTTTCTGACATTCATTATCCGCAACATTATGATAATGATATGGTACATATTAAGGAGGGAATGAAGAAATTTCAGTGCAGACTTGCCCGAGTGTTGTGTAGACATTAAGCTAATATGTAAACATTATATTGTATCAATGTCACTGATAATCAGAATGTTGTATACAACATGCCCTTATTACAATAAAGATATTGTATGAAAATAATTATTTCTTTTAATTCTTTTCTTTATTATTTCGTATACCATATGTTCAGTAATCAATATTACTATTAAAATATATCTAAGGGTATACTACTAAACAGAGTACACTAGAGTACTTCAATTAAATAGTTTATTTATGTATGTAAAATATATATTCAATATGTTAAACTAAATTAGAAAAACATTGCTAGCGTACTCTAACATACTCTATCGTACTCTGTTTAGTAGAACCGTATATCTAATAATCAGTTAAAGATACTGCACATGGATAATTTAAAAAAACGCAATAGTTGTTTTTTTTTTTTTCTAATGCAGAATATCTGATAGAAATAATTTCTACATCTACAACAATGTTAAATATCATTAACAAGTATAAACTTCTGAGATATATTTCGTAATCATTGTTAGGGCTTAACTGTTGAAACAACAAATCAACGTATTGTTGTTTTAAGAATAAGGACCTATACACAACGGTAGCCTAGATACGTGACCAACCCATACTCTTGTCCCAATATATGTTTTAAGGGAGTTCGATTTTTTTGTGCAACATTTTCATTATATGCCTCTCAATGCGCTTCAAGGTTCTTGGAAAACATATCGTTAATAAAGATATTGGTATATAAAAATGCTTTTTTTGGTATAAAAATTTCTACTTTTAATTAGACCTTTTTGAGAACCTTGAAGCACATTGAGGGGCATATAATGAAAATTGTTGCATAAAAAGATTTTAAGTTTCTTTGAATTTAATTATAAATTAAAAATTTGCCCTTCATGGCTGAGGGTCGGAGTCCCTTAAATTGATAGATACATTTAAAAAAATTATAAATCATAATCTTTTTTAAGTAATACTGTATATAGACAAAAACCTAGAAAAGCCATATAAATACTGATATGAATAATATATTACAATAGTTACAATATATCTCAGTAATAATAGGTATATTTATTAAAATTTTACACGTATGTATAATATTTCTTAAATTTCTGATTAGGATACATATATAATTTTTATCTTCTTCAAGTAATTATCTCCTATTATGATCCCCTGTGTAAATTGACTGTGTACTACAAAATTGCTGAATACTACTAATTCACCGCATTTTGTGAAAGATTATCTCTAGAATTATTAATATATTGCTTTTCTATATGTGACATTTAATAGAAGTTCAGCCTCTTCCTAGTTCAGTTTAGATCGCTAACATATATTCTATATCTAATATATGCGAATAACAAAATTTTAGTTCGATATTCCTCATTTATTCAAAGTTTTGATTTTCTAATAAATGGAGTACTTTTAACAACTATTGCGTTATTTAAATTAATGCTGTATTTAACATAACATCCTCAACATAATATCAACCACATAACTATTTGAAGTATATAAAATTTACCCTACCTGTTTTAGGCGTTCGATCCCCATGAGGAAATCCAAATTTTGACCATCACTCCGACACAACACACATATGTAGTCCTCGGGAATGTCTGATAACAGTTTAAGAGTTTCTTTTGTCACATTTTCACAGTCACTATGAAACCACTTTTCGCACACGGCACAGTACAAACAAGAATTAACACAGTTTTTTTTGCACGCACCGCAGGGCCACTCGTTTTTCTTCTTGGTGTTCTGGCGACGAACCATGGTTGGTGGGTCTGAAAATTTTAAATTAAAGACATCATATTTAATATATTCATAATTAAAATTGCCTCATTGGTATAATTATACGAAATTCAAATGACTGATGAGAAGAGAACAGTTGCAAAAATTAAATTCTTTATGAAAAATAAATTATTCCTTTTATAAATTTATATATATAACAAACCATATATGGCGTACGTACAAATCAATTTATTATACTAACGTTATAATTACTTAATATTTGTATCATTATTTTCTATAAAGATAGAACTTTTCCGTAAATTACAAAATCTAAGTCAATTTAATTTGGATTCTCAGACTTTTCTCCGACTCGGAAAAAATACAAAAGATTTAAATAACATATTACAAAGAAGATTACATCTTATTTTTAGATGAAATAAGGTTTCTCCGTGTTCAAAATTGTATGAAAAGTTTTACTTTAAATGCATCTGTATTTCTTTACTTAATTTAATTTTGAATTCTCAAAACATTATTTTTTGATTAGTTAAAATAATTAATAATTAAGTCTGAACTTACCTGGCAAACATCCAATTAGGAAAATAAATGGTTAGAAGGAGGTAAAGAAAAAACTCTGCTTTTATAATGACCGCTTCTCATAATTAAGTTCTCATTTTGACGATAGTAAAAGATCATTGGATAAATTAATTAACTCAAATATGCATGTATCATGATTGGATGATCAATTAATTAGCTAATTATGAGATAAGAACTAAGAATCTTGAATTAAAATTATAGAATTAAGAGATTGCGGAAAACAAAACTCGAAAAAAAAATAAAGTCTTCAAACATCTTTATTCACATAGTTATAAATAATAGGAATTTTCATTTAAAATGCATCTATAATGCATCTATAATGTCCTTTTGGGTCCTTTTGGGTTCCTTTTGGGTCCTTTTGGGTCTCCTTTTGGGTCCTTTTGGGTCCTTTTGGGTTCCTTTTGGGTCCTTTTGGGTCCTTTTGGGTAAATCGACGTGCCGCGTTTTTACAGTTTTCTCCCTTGCGGCGGAAGTAGGCGGCGCTGTTGTAGTTGCGGTCCTGGCATCCATATTGGATAATACTACGTCAAGGTTAGATTTTGCTGAATTATCATTTTTAATGCCCTCCTCTGGCTGTTGTGTTCCTGGGTGTTTTAACAGGGGTGGCCATCGTTTCCCAAGGAACGAGCTTATAAGAAAGCAATGGATAATTGCAATAAAAAGGGATGAAAAGCCCGGAAAGCTATGGCAACCAAGTCCATCAAGTGTTGTTTGTGGAAAACACTTCCGGGAGTCAGATTATATACAACTGACTAGTTATGGTATGTTTATACAGTTGATTTATGATATCAAAATTTTATACTAACTTTTTATTATGTTATTATTTGGATTTTTTAAACCATCGGCGTCTTAGTTGCACCATAGGAGTTCTCAATTTCCTCAATAATTTAGTTTATTTACAGAAAGTCAATATTGAAATTGCTCGAGGACCAAGCCATGAGCTTTGATTTAGCATGTTTGCAATGCTAAGGCATACCTCATGTCTTGATCAATCCAGTTATTTACATTGACTTCATTGATGAAATTAAAAACCTCTGTGGTTGCATACAGATTCAATGCAGTACATCATTTCAGGACCCCCATCATTGTTGGGTTATGAACTGGTATTTTAACGACTTGCCTAGTCTGACTCTGAGGTTTTTAAATCTGCGTTATAGATAAAATTATACAATTATAATAAATAAAATAATTTCTTGAAGTATTTTTCACAAAATAAAATGTATTTATACATGTTATTAACAAAGCCGTTATTTTAGATCTTAAATTTTAATTTTTAAAGTCATTTTTATGCGTGCAACTACTAGGCTGAATAGTAAAAAGAATCCCTATTTACATTAATAGTATTTAATTTTGCATCTGATATTTTTGATGTAGTAAAGACTCATTTATGGTACAATGAAGGCCCAACAGAAGTGCTGAAGAAAACAAACCATATCGATGCTTTGTCCATGGACCTGAGCTGAACAAGGATTACAAGGGAGTTTTTCATAGATTTCATAGATTTCTTATCTTAGATAGAGTACTCTTATCAAAAGTCTCTAGTTATATATTGGCTATACCATAAGTTGAGTTTAATTATTCTTACTTGCTCAGTACTGTACAAAAGTGTTCCTGTTAGTGTGACCATCAAGAATAGAATCAAAATAATTTAAAATCATTCATCAGAAACTTTGGTTTGTGGGTTCGAATCCCACCCAGGGCTTAAGTACAAAGTTCATGATCTCATCATGTCATAATGACTCTTATGCAATTTTAAATTTCTTTTTGTATTTGATTGAATTTTGATTTTAAAATTAACAAAATTAAAATTAACAAAATCTGTTTTTTGGTTTAATTTGTATATTTCTTTTTGATTTTAAAAACGTGTACCATTAAAGTCATGCACTTTGTCATTCTTGGTGAGGAGGAAACTGCCCTGTGCCTCCACCAAAGTGTTTATCAATTAACACTATAATATAATTTACAATTTTAAAAGAGTACCTGACAGATTCATAGCTTTATTTTTCAATTATAGTATTATACATGTATATATATCATATAATCTTTTTCTGGTTAACTTTGTCTATAAAAGAAAGCTTAGATTGATCATAGATTTTTTTTTACATGTTGACCATCTTCCTTTACATACTCATAGTACATGTACTTTAATAAATTTAACTTTCGTAGAAAATATTGTAACAAAATACAGCTCCTAGATAAAGTAAATCCCTAGATATATTGACTTCAAAGAAAATTTGAAAAGTTTATTGACAGAGCAAGAAGTGCGAGGAATGGATGATTTGCTTTTCTGTGATGTCAATATATCTATGGAACAACCTCATGGAAAGTCTTCAATTATATATTGTTTGTTATTGCATGTAGGTACAACACCTCTGAAAAAGCAGCTGAGGGAAAGTGCCGTCCCCAGTTTGTTTTATTGGACTGGGGGCCTTAAGGAATCTACCTCAAAGTCATCAGAACCTGGAACTTTAAGATCTGGCAGGGAATACGTGTCACAACCGGAACAGCCAGAAAGTATAAGTTGTAGTTGTAGTGAAATACCTACCGACTTGGTTTCTCAAGAAGTGATTATCGATACTGATGAATCTCCGACTCAATCACCTACTGGGATCTCATCGGACCAGCCATTGCAGCCTGTCCGTCCATTCACTCCATTGATGAGTACAGCATCACAAACTCCATCAAGACCGATGTTCAGCATCGAGAATTTCATGAACGATAATGCTGGTATTATGTTCTATACTGGGCTGTCATCTTATCAAGATTTTACTTTTGTTTTACAAACTCTCGGTGAAAGTATTTATCATTTGAATTATTTGTACACCCAGGTTGAAAATTTGAACATAGAGGATCAATTTTTCTTGACTCTTATCAAGCTTCGACAGTATAAAACTAACTTTGAACTTAGCCGATTGTTCAGTATTTCAGAATATTCAGTGAGCAACATATGGATCACCTGGGTGAATCTCATGTCCTGCCAATGGAGGGAGATTGATTTATGGCCAGACAGGGACATTGTAAGATTTTTTTGTCCGACAGATTTTTTTCATAAATTTCCAACAACAAGAGTCATAGTTGATGGCACCGAATGTCCAGTGAAGAAGCCAAAACCCCCAATTGCTCAACAGAGTACCTTTTCTACATACAAGAATAGGAACACGATCAAAGTGTTAGCTGGGGCCACACCAGGTGGGTTGATTTCGTATTTGTCCCCTGCGTATGGGGGATCTACATCGGACCGCCAGATTGTTGAAAGATCTAGCTTGATGAATTTGTGTGACAAAGGTGACTGTATTATGGCGGTTAAGGGTTTTAATGTGCAAGACCTATTTGCCCCACATGATGTCACTATAAACATCCCTACTTTCTTCAAAAACAGAAATCAAATGTCAAATAAAACTGTTCAAAGAGACAGGAAAATATCAAGCAAGAGAGTTCATATTGAACGTTTAATTGGTTTAGCCAAAACATACAAAATATTAACTCAAGCATTGAATACAACTGAAACAAAACTTGCATCAGAAATAACCTTCTGCTGTTTCATGCTGTGCAATTTTCGTCGATGCATTATTCCAAAACATGCTTAAGAAAAATAAAGCAAAAATTTATGGACATAAATATTTGTGTTTGTTTGTTACAATAACACAAAATCACTTAACGTTTATTTTAATGTGAAATTTACATGTATTTACGTGATTAATACCAAATCGCAAACCATGAAAGTTCAACAGCAATGAGCATAAAAATCTTTCAAAACCAGATGTCTGTGATGAGACTGTAGCTGTACTGATGAACACTTATAAGACAGAAAATATATTATTGTATTCTCTACTATAAAGTACTTATGTTAAAAAATTTTTAACTCTTAAATAGTAGTGTTATAAAAGAAGTTTAAGAAATTTCCATATTTAATGACCATGGCAACACCATTTGTTGAAATCAAAAACTGGTTGATCATTGGAAATATGTATCTCTTACTCTTAGCATAGGCCTCTTCTTTATCAAATGTTTTTGAAATTAGACAAACTGTAGGAGTGATTAGAATAATTGTTTACAGAATGACAGACAGACAGAATCATATGATGCACACCTTACCAATGCATAAGCTCTTCTAGCCTCTGTAAATAGAGCTAAAAACTACAATTGCAGTGATATAGTCATGTACTAGAGGTTCAGAATGAAAAATTGTAATAATGCCTGTAGTAAAATTTTTCCAGAACTGCATTTTTGAAGTATGTTTGATAGAAAGCATCAAGTTTCTTTACCATTGCTTCAATGAACTGCTCATCTCTCTCAATACAAACAATTTTGATGTCTTTAAATGTAAAGACCACAAAGTCACATGCATTTTTCTTACAACAAAATAACTGTCCCTGTACTTGATAAAAATAATCATGCGAAGTGACTAATGTAAGTCTTCCATCTATTTTTTTTAGATAAGGAACAGTTTGAGGAGTGATATTTTGATTCTTAGCTGAGAAGGGGCATTTTACTTCAACAAGTTTGCCTACATCTTTGACAAAGGCATCAGGTGATGCTGCTATGTATGGGTGAGATTCACTGACAAATATTCCACAGTCTGTGGTAATATTGCCAGTGATCTCTGTGTACTTCTGTAAGGCAACAGATTCATATTGCTGCCCATGTAGTATGGGTGCAGCATGTATCGGATGTGACACAGTCAAAGACTGTGCCAGTTTCATGTGGTCAGTTCTATCTGTGGCCTTACAGATTCGACCAAATCTTGAAGAATGGAGTCTTTTGCACCTCTCTGTCAACCACAGTTTGTTTTTAGACTGACCTTTTGTCTGTTTTTCAATCAGTTCTATTTCATCTGGTGAAATGTTAGAAATGTTCTGTTGTCTTAGCCATATTTCTGAGAGTTTTTCTGATGAGTAATCATGATCTAAGTCTACTCCGTAAGTGTTTGCTGGTGGAAATAATTGTGAAATTGGTAGATTCTTAACTGCTGAATGATTTATGCACATGTTTCTGAAGAAATCGTTGTAACCTTTTGTTTTCCTGAATTTATTTGGGCGAGGATCAAAATTCACATCAATGTCGGATCTTGCTAAAGGAAGGTCTGCAGCTTTTATTGGACTTCCAGAAAATTTTTTGCAGTGGTGAAATGTTTGAATTTGTTGTGTACATGTTTCTTCTGTTAGAATTTCTTTAGAGGAAGAGAATTTGGTAAGTGCAAACAAAAGTGCACACACATGCTTGCAATGGGCTGTTGGACCCATGCCTGCAGCACACTCGCATTGACTTTCAAGCAAACAACCATCTTCATCCACACACACATCAATTTTATAAGAAACACTCTTTTTCATCTGTGCATGACACTCACTACGAAAATAATGTAGGTTTTGAAAATATGCCAAACGAATGTATTTCAAGAATCTGTTTTCATATAAATTTTCAGCATTTTTGTCAATACTTTTGTTCATCTGATTCAGAAAGAACTCTACTGCGGACATTTTTATGTTCACACACACAGTATCTTGATTAATATCTTTGTATAAGGAATGTTCAGGCACACTCATTACAAACTCCTCTCTCTCTACATTCTCGATATCTTTTCCAAAATTTTGGTTTCTATCATAAGCTTCTAACCTACAAAGCAGAAATATGACTAAATACACATTAAACTCTGGCGGAGGCACAGAGCAATTTCCTCCTTTACCATTACAAAGTACATGATTCGTTATTTAAAAACTAAAGAAAGTTTACCGATATGCATAATATACTTTATATTATCAGAGAAGACACAAGTTGAAAATTGAGATAAAATTTCATATTTATGAAATAAGAGTCATGTAGGGACATACTAAAACAAGTCCCACGGGGAAAATAAGTCCCACATGAGTCCCACAGAAAAATAATGAGTCCCACCAGTAAATATGATATTTTATTAATATTTAACAACATATTTTTATAGAGTATCATTGTTTAGATATATTTTGAATAACATTTTGTCACAAAAATGTTTTAGAAGCCGGTTACAACGATTAGTTACAAAAACAAAGAACGATAACTCCTATACCCTCATATAACTATAGTGTTTCCTAATCCCAACAATAATGATAACATTTTAGTAGTTTTTGAAAACAAATATTAATAGATATTATAATTTTATTATTAAATTAATTATATTTTAGAAAGTCAGGAAGTTCTAAGATGTTTTCTAAAGATTGTGTATAATCTAAGAGCAATAACTCTTACATCTGCCTCAAGTATTGAAGTAACAAGCCAGCCAAATTTTAATTTTAAAGATTTTATGAAACTTTCACAATGTTCCTTGGTTTATATGCCTTCTGTAGCAGTTCTAACGACTAAAAAAAACTACTACAGTACAAAAAACAGACATTTTCAATCAATTTTTTTTGTAATAAATTTAACAATTTTACAATATCAAAACTTGGGAAATTCAATGAATTTTTTCAATGCTAGTCTTGTATTTATCAAGCATATGAGAAAGAGATTTTTAATTGATATGTGCAATTTACTAGCTCAATAATCTAAAGCCATTCTTTCTTTTGAAAATTATGACTATACAGTCCTAAGAAATTATATAGACTCACAAAGCTAAAAGTATTGTTTTAAAGATATAGAAAGTGAACTACTTTACTCATTCATAACAATTGGATGAAATTGGAAGTGATTTATATCAGACAAAAGTGATAAACTAGTTTCAAAAGCATTGTGACGTCACGTATACTGCAATGTTTACGCCATGGCGTCATAGTTTAAACTGCAGAGATGTGCCTAAATCTGTCGGAATTACCTTGTTTTGGACGCTCAAATGTAAAATTTTGTTGCAGGATAAACAAAATACATGATAACTGTCTTGAAATATAAGCGATATTTGGGCTCTGGTCGAAAACGTAAGAGGGCTCGGCAAGCCTCGCCCTCTATCACGTTTTCTTACCCTCGCCCAAATATCGCTTATATTTCAAGACAGTAACCATGTATTTTATATATATCGTATCTATTTATTCATGTATCAATTGTATTATTTTTTTCTTTTTGCATGACATATTGTAATATATAAGGAGTGGAATTTACTAAGTTATTTAGAACTTGTTTCCAATCCTTTTGATTTATATCAATAAAATATGTTCAAAACAATAAACTAGTATTTTAATAATATTTTAATTCATTTAAATTAAATTAAACTTTTATAATACTCTGTATTTTATAAAATACAGAGTTTTATAAAAGTTTAATGAAATTTAAATAAATTAAAATATCATTAAAATACTAGTTTATCACTTTTGTAATAACAATTAAGTGAAATGAGGAATCAAACTGCACTGAAAAATCAAAATTCCAGTTGACTGAGTTGAGATAGCTGTGTTTTCATCCATTAAAGATACTATGTCTTGTGTTATGAAAAACTTCCAGTTAATTAGAGAATTAGTAATCAGATGCATGGGCTTGTATTCAGGTATCATGGAAATATATTTGATGAATATGATGAACTTGTGGAAAATAAACATGTTTATTATAATCTAAATTTTTATCTTAAATTACATGATGAATAATAAACACATTTTTTAAATAAAGAAAATGAATAGATAACAGCTACTTCTCTGCATGGTATTTGTTCTACAAATTAATACAAAACTTCTATGGTTGTGCCTTTAATACTATTATTTGGAATCTTTTCATACAAGTCAAGAATTTACAATACAGTTTCTGCTGTCTTAGTCTATTCTAAATCATAATTCTTATAATTTAATTTTTAAAGAATGTTTTTATTTATAAAATCAAATAGGAAAATTTTTGATTAATCACCTTATTTGTCATACATAATAGTAGCTGAAATTTCAATAATTCTATTTCTACATTTAATTTTATTTATTTGAAATCCAAATGGTGGAACCTAGCCCCAGCCTTGTTCAAAAGTTATTGTAATAGGTATACAAACAACAGGGAGATTGAAAGGTGTGAATAACATCCCCAAGGTGTTGTGTACAGGTATACCAGGGACGTACGTCCACAGGTGTCTGTGTATATACACAATAAACATTGGTGTCAGGAAAACTTACCAAGTTGTTGTTAAATAACATAAAAACACAGTAAAACTATTTTAGTTTGTAAGAAACAAAGTAATTATATAAAATCATTATAATAAAATAAAACGTACTTTTAGTTGTATATAATGTAATTGGAAGAATATTTTCAAACGAATCTTTAAAATTCAAGTAAAACAGAAGAACAAATTTAATTCAGAAATAACACCATATTAAATTAACTTCCTTATTAAAAAAATGTTTTACAAATATCTATTTTTTTTTCAGAAAAAATGTTACATGTAGCTATCAGCAGTAATTAAACATTTTCAGTATAGTTCTTGGCCATTGTTTACATTTGAACAGAGTTATCGTTCTTGACTGTGGTCTGAAATTTACAATCGTCTATTTAACACACTTAAAACATTTTATCAAAACTTTTTTTGATATATGGTCATATAAATAAAATATTCTTTCAAAATAACCCGTTATTATATGTATTTATTGGCTCTTTTGCTGTGGGACTCACGTAGGACTCATGTGGGACTTATTTTCTCCGTGGGACTTGTTTTAGTATCAGCGGTCATGTACTTTGTTTATATGTAAGCCCTGGGTTGGAATCGAACCCACAAGCCAGAGTAACCATACAATCTATTATAATATATACATATACATTATACAATACATATATAAAATGTCCAGTACAACAGTACATGTACAAGCAGCATGTATAGTTATGTATTATAAATTATCAGTTGTTGGTTTATTATGCAACTTAAAATACCTTTAATTTAGCTATTTTTGCAACTTTTCACATTAACCTTCTTCAGATATAGGTAAAAGCTATATGTAGTTGTATGTAGATAATTTAGGCAATGTAGAGCTGAAAATAACATGTTTCTTATGTCCCAAACAAACTTACAATCATCTAAACCGATAAATAAACCCAACAAGGACCTTTACGGCTATAAAGTATAGCCGCTTTACTTTGATAGTTGAAGAGAGGCCTGTGAAAATAATCACGATGATAGTGGAACTTTCCGGGGAAATCTTGGATTAACTATCAAACTAAATATGTAGTAGGTCGATATACTTATACATTTTCAATAAAAAAGAAGCTATATATTGTTTCTTGTAATCTGCTTTATACCATTTGTATTTGTTTATCGTAATACTTGTATATACATGAACTTCTCTAGAACGATTTCAGAGGTCATCGTCTTCAAGGACGACATAATGCTTGTATAAGGCTGAAAAGTTATTATTCACCTTTCTATGAGCTCTGCCTTCCTTCCAGAGACCCTAGCTCCTCTTTTTCTTAATTCCCCTCTTAACCTGGGTAGATCCCACGACCCATAACCTTGATTCCTTAAACTAATCATGTGCGACGCCATTGTTCTAGGACCGCAGCGTTCGCTGCGCCACCTGTATTCCGGTGAAGATAACTCTTCCGATACGATGACAAATGTATGCCATTCTAGAGCCGTGGCTCTACAGGAAAGACATATTTAAATATTTCCATAAAAAAACAATGTATTTTATTGCAGCTACCAATTAACCAGTACATTGAGTTGTGAAAACAATTTATTTGTCTTTGTTCCGTCATACGTAAAGTCCGGCGAAGGTCTAAGAGATAATTGATTGACTACTCAAGGTGAAGCCCTAGTAATTAAGTCTTATAACTTTTTGAATTGAAAAACAGTAGAATTGTTTGATTAAAGTTTCAGTTAGACAGAATTTGTGTGTTTAGATTTTTTAATTTTCACAACTCTTACTGTGTCGGCAGAATATTTACTGTGTCGCATGCATGAAATTTGAATCGTTACTGTGTCGGAGAAAATTTTACTGTGTCGGGAGCAACACAGTAAAACTGTCATATCCAAATAAATTATTCAGAAGTTGTTTTTCTGGTTAAGGGTGGTCTTTAGCTACAGTTTCACATTGTTAAGGGGGGTACTTCAGTATTTACTATATTCTCCTTATAAACTGAACGATTTTTATATCTATCATATGAGGGAACTATTAATATTTGAATATTATTTTTGTGTGATTTGCTTTAAGGCATGTATAAACTAACATTGTATGACCAAAAAATTGGTTAAATAATGTATTTAAAATCACTACTAGAGTAGGCGAAAGTGACTATCAAATGCGCTATGGCTCTTTATATAGCTGGAGATTTAAGATGACTTCGCTTTATCCGTTAATTCGCAAGATCCGTATCCGTACTCAACGAGTACAATGTATGCCTCTTTACATGTAACCTACGAGTAGTATTTAGCTTGAATGATATTTTATAATCAGAAAAGTGATTTTGTGTTATCTTAACAAGATCCATATGCAATTACTGTATATATAATAATAATGTGACTTATACTTAAGTCGATATAGACCGATGTAAATGCATCGTTAACACCACGGATTACCAACAATTACTACCGGTCTACGGCTACAGGCCGGGAAATGTGACCTAGGCATAACCATACGATTCGATCAGCACTTTCAAAAACAATAGAATAAGAACTTTAGATAGGAACAAAAGTTATGCTCCAAAGTATGCAGCATAGTGTTGAACTTTTGCACCTTTTTCTATGAGTTTAAAACCATTTAGAATGAATATCATGCGTGATTCATGTGGGAATAAAGCTTATGAATAAGATATGCTAATATAAGTCTACAATTTCTTCGTAAAATAAAAGCAGAAAGGGTTTTTAATTGCCAATCAGCATTTCCTCTGTTGTTCGTAGAAAAAAAGGTGCAGAAGTTTTAAATGCAGTGTCCAACAAGATTTCACAGAAATATGCATTATGGGGTAGGAATTAACTTTAATTTAATTAGCAAAAACAAAAATTTTTGCATGAAACTTCAACCAAAATTTATGTTTCATTGTTAATTCATAACCTTTAGGTCATTGGTTCAGACCCTAGTTTGCTGCTTGCATAGTTTGTTATTTACTGACAATAAACTTCATTTTTAGAAAATTTTCACTTTTCATCTAAATTTTGCAGAAAATTCATCATGATATAAAAACTGAAAGGGACAAGTCATTTAAATCTTCAAATTTCTAAAATACTATATATATGGATTACTTATTTGATTTACTTTTTTTTACACTGAATTGACGACGGATATTTCTGTTATTTCCTGATCATGACAATTAAGGAGCACACGACAGAAGTGCCCGGACAGCAGGGGATGCATACCATTTCCATGGCACCTGATCCCATCTTGACGATTCGGAGGTCCGTCTTTGCTCTGCTCTTATTTTGTATTGTTTTATGGATTGAGATTGAATTCTGTTTGTATTCTCCATATTTCTTACACAAATATGTGTCCTACCACAAGAATAAAATGTAATCTTAATGATTATGAAAGTGGCGTTTACTTAAAAACAATTTGAAAGCAAAAGTGCAGTAAATTTTTAAAAGAACTATAAAAACTATTTAAAAAAAGCAAATACTAAATCATGTGTAAATATATTGTATGTCAATGCTCAGTGATATTTGTAGATCTAGCAGATGATCAGTCTCACCCGGAAAAAATTATGTTTTGTTAACATTAAACATGGGTACATCCCACTAATTATTTTTAGAATCGGTAGGAGAAGAAAGTAGTGCAGAAAAAATTACAAGTTCCTTAAATTGCAGACTTGCATAAGAAAAATTGGGCAGGTGTACTTAACTGAGCCTTACACTTGTTGATAAGGAGTATCTTTCCTACCAAAAAAGCTTTGAAAATGTAATTTATCAAGAAGATCAGCCGAATTATTTTGTGTATTATACCGCCAGTGAGAAATCTGAAATTCCCCTACTTTCACTTTCATTTTTAGAGGT
>NW_026931146.1:0-46515 GCF_032062105.1 Saccostrea cuccullata | reverse complement strand
CCAATATTTAAAAAGTTACGGCTAAATCTATTATATTGGTCATTTCACGTGTTACACGTGCGCGCACCTGCACGCACGTGCGCGCAAAATGACCTTCGTTCCGCACATCTACATAACATACCTAGTGACCCTAAAAAGGTTTCACCTAGATCGGATGAGTAGTTTACGAGAACACTCGCGGACAAAAAAGTACCGGAGAACAAAGAAAAAATTCAGAAAAAGTAAAAACAATATGTTCCCAAACTTCGTTTGGGGAACATAATAATCAATAAATAGAGAAAATGCAAAAAAAAAAGTTCCTCCAGCTGGGCTCGAACATATAACCTTCTGTTTGCAAGTCAGACACGCTAACCACTGAGCCATCGAGTTCTACACAAGAAACGGTATTTTGTAAACTTATTATTTTAAGGTTGAAGGAAATAATTTCGTAGTGAAAGAAATAGTTTCGTAGTAAAGTCCCGGTCAAATTTCTTAAAAAACTGAGATATTGGCTGTTTGATGTGATATTGTATGTAGGAAAATGATTAGAATATTTATGGGACGCATTTGCAGTGAAGCAATAACACTTAGCATATACAGAGTTGTAAAAGCGAAAGTAATACACGTGGTCAGTTGCAGAGGAAATTCAAAATCCCGGAAAAACAGTGAGTGAGTCATGGGCATTTTTTCAACACTATATCGTATCAAGCGGGGTAACTGCAATTGATTTAACCTATCTAAATTGCGTGAAAATTTAATTGATATTAAAGATTAGGTCGATTCATATTTAAATCTAAATAACATTGAAATAAACTCCATACACCTAAGTAAGCAAGAATACTTGGTATTAAAATGTCGTAATAAAGCAGAAGAATCGAATGATATTAACAACAATTGCAGAAATAGCCTATGCGAGCTTTAATTAATGTTTATGCTCAGCAATAACTAAATTTCAGAGAAAAAAAAATTCAGACTTTGCCGATGTTCACTACAATTTCATTATAGTTTAGAGACTCACCTTAAAACTCTCAGGACACTTTCTTTCAGGTCTCCCCTTGCTTTTATTCCGAATCATATGTCAATATTTCGTGTCGTTTGACTTGAAGACATTTTCTCTACGTTGCCGTTGATTGTTTTTTTTTTTAGAGAAGAGAGGGGATATTTTATAAGCATTTGTTAGAGTAAGAGTTGCAAATACCTCCACGACCTTAAGCTTGATTGTGACCTTTGGGTTAATGGGGCCAAAGGACAAGGTCATTTATCAAGGTCAAAGGTCAAGGTCATGAAAGAGAGAGAGAGAGGGGGGGTAAACTTGAGATTAAGACTTGAAGCTGAATCTAGATAAAGGTAATGAACATTTCTTTATTACTTTTCGATAAAGGGTCAAAGGTTTGAGGACAAGAAATCACGTGACCTGAAGAAAGTAAATTTTAAAAGTCAGAAGACAAAGACTCTAGACATTTGGAGTCTTAATAACATGTCCCAGAAACATTTCAAATACTCTTTTTATAAAAGATATTTATGGGAAAGTAAGATACTCAATTTATGCAGTTTTTGTCTCACAACCGGAAGTCGTCGTTTTTGTTTCCAGTGGGACTGACATATTTCAAAACTACTAATACTAAGAAAGATTCCATAGAGAAAAGTTGAAAATTTTGATTTATTTGATCATTTCCTGTGACAACTGGAAGTGACGGCGGACGATCTTAAACTCAAAGAATTTGTCTGCTCATTAAGGTCTACAATCCCTATTAGTTTGGTATCTTAATCTCTTACCGTTTACGAGATCTAGCTATGATAACTTCTGATTTTGAGGACCGGAAGTAACGCGACCGGAAGTGAATTTTACTGAGATATTAGTCATTACTGTAGATATTTGCAGTCTGTATAACATATCCAAAAATCATTACAAATCCTTTAACTATAAAAAATGTTTATGGGAAAGAAAATACTCAAATTATGTAGTTTTTCTCTTTTAACCGGAAGTTATCATTTTTGTTTCCGGTGGGACTGATACATTTCGGAACTACAAATAAAATGCTATAATGTGATGCAAAAAACATTTCAAAAAAGAAAAGTTGAATTTTTCGATTTCTTTGATCACTTCCTGTGACAACCGGAAGTGACGGCGGACGATCTTCTACTAACTGGTTTTGCTAACTCATCATCAATTACCACTTGATTAAATTTGGTGTCTTAATCTCTTACCGTTTACAAGATCTAGCTATGATAACTTCTGATTTTTAGGACAGGAAATCACGCGACCGGAAGTGAATTTCACAAAGATATTTGACGTTACTGTAGAAAGTTGCAGTCTAAATAACATATCCAAAAAGCTTTACAAATACTTTATCTATAAAAAATATTTATGGGAAAGAAAAATACTGAAAATATGCAGTTTTTCTCTCATAACCGGAAGTTGTCGTTTTTGTTTCCGGTGGGACTAATATATTTCGAAACTACAAAAAACATGCTATAATCTGATGCAAAAAAAGTTTCACAAAAGAAAAGTTGAAATTTTCGATTTTTTTTATCACTTCCTGTGACGACCGGAAGTGACGGCGGACGATCTTAACCCAAATGGGCTCGCCTACTTATCATGATCTATTACTCATATAAGTTTGGTGTCTTCATCACTTACCGTTTCTGAGATATGACTATGACAAAATATTTCTGGAAAAACAGGAAATCGGACAAATCTGACGACCGGAAGTAAATTTTGAAAAAATGAAAAAAATGCCTGAGCGTATTTTTATTTTCTATCATCCCTGAAAATTTCAAGAAAATCCGCCCAGCCATCTCTGAGAAATCCGATTTACAAGAAAAGGGGAAAAAAAAAATAATAATAATAAAAAGAAACAGTACAATCACTATAAGGTCTTCCGTTTGAAACGGAAGACCTTAACTAGTACTAATTGTAACGGGGACCGTTACAGATGTTCCCCAAACGCTCCCCAACTCCCTTTTTATGCAAATTTCCTGTAAAACTTTTTTCAATATGCTTAGTATCGCAGGATTTCATAAAAGAATTTTAAAAGCTACCATGATATCAACTTTTTGTTATTTAACGCATTGTTCGCAAACGCAAGTGCATGCACATGCAAGGTGATCATGACATGTTGTCTAAACCAATAACATATCTTTATATTCCAGAAATCAATAAAAAGTCATACAAATATAAATTTTACCGTTTTTCAAACATATTGTTCATTTTACGCATTGCATGTGCACATTTGCATGCAAGCACGTCCTTTGCATTCAATTTTGATAGCAATATCATGTTCGAATCCATAATACCTATTCATATTTTAAACTTCATCCTGTTTTGTTGAGAAACAAGAAGGATATAGGCATGTTAAGTTTCAGCCAATCAGATTGCAGCACACGTGGATTTATGTGCTTTCATGATAATTGTTATATGTCATGCGGTAGATCTTCATAATATGTGACTAAGTTCAAAATTTCAAAGGATTACGACGTAAAACAAGAAAGATTTTGAGACTTTAGATTCAGCCAATCAGAGCAAAGCGCACGTGCATGCGCGTAAGATCTTGCAATTTTGACCACGTCATCTTGTCCATACTACTACTATATTCATGCATTGTGAGTTTCAAAAAATTCCATCAAGAAATAGAAAAGTTACGGCTTCATTCATGGTCTTCGTAATTTCACATGTTGCACGTGCGCACTCTTGGCAGCACACGCGCATGTACGTGCTTTCATGAAAACTATTATATATCATGCTGTAGATCTACATATTGTGTGACTAAGTTCAAAATTTCAAAGGATTATGACGAAAAACAAGAAAGATATTGAGACTTTAGTTTCAGCCAATCAGAGCGAAGCCCACGTGCAGCGCGTGAGATCTTGCTATTTTGACCATGTCATCACGTCTATACTATTAATATATACTTATATTATGAGTATCAAAGCATATAATCAAAAAATAGAAAAGTTATGGCTGTATCTATTATTTTGGCCATTTCACGCATTGCACGTGCGCGCTCTTGCAAGCACGTGCGCGCAAAATGACCTTCATTCCGCAAATCTACATAACATGCCTACTGACCCTAAAAAGGTTTCACCTAAGTCGGACGTGTAGTTTACAAGATCATTCGCGGAAAAGATTTTCCCAGGAAGAAGAAAAATAATAATAATAATAATAAGAAACAGAGTAAAAACAATATGTTCCCCAACTTCGTTTGGGGAACATAACTAGTGCTAATTGTAACGGGAACCGTTACAGATGTTCCCCAAACGCTCCCCAACTCCCTTCTCGTGCCATTTTCCCTGTAAGTTTCATATATCATCTTGTATACACTATTTTACTCATATGCACGTGCACGCACGTGGATGATGACCATACCTTCTTGTAGGAGTCCATTATGTCTGTCTATGTTCTTAATCCCATCCTGTTTGGTTGAAAAACAAGGGAGTTACAGCCATTTAAAGTTAAAGCCAATCAGATTGCAGCGCACGTGCATGCGCGTGTTTTCATTACAATTATTATATATCTTATTGTAGGACATCTTAAAGTATGCCTATGTTTTAAATTTCAAAGCATTTTGTAAAAAAACAGAAAAGATATTGAGATTTTTGTTTCAGCTAATCAGAGCAAAGCGCACGTGCACGCACGTGCATGCATGTGAATGGTGACCATACCATCTTGTAAGAGTCCTTTATGTCTATCTATGTTCTAAATCCCATGCTGTTTGGTTGAAAACCAAGGGAGTTATAGTCATTTAAAGTTTCAGCCAATCAGATTGCAGCGCACGTGCATGCGCGTGATTTCATGACAAATTTTATATATCATATTGTAGTACATCCTAATAAGTGTCTATGTTATAAATTTCAAAGCTTTTCATCATAAAACAAAAAAGAAATTAAGATTTCTGTTTCAGCCAATCAGAGCAAAGCGCACGTGCATGCGCGTGAGTTCATGCAAATTTGACCATGTCATCTTATCTACACAACTTATATATCTTTATATTATGAGTTTCAAAACATTTTATCAAAAAATATAAAAGTTACAACTATATTAAATATATCAGTCAGTTTACTCATTGCACGCGCCCGCACGTGCATGCGAATGCGCGCAAAATGACCTTCGTTCGGCACATCTACACAACATGCCTACTAACCCTAAAAAGGTTTTAACTTAGTTTGGTGAACAGTTTCTGAGAACACTTCCGGACAAAAAAGTACCGGAGAAGAAATAAGAAGAAAAAAGAATAATAATAATAACTAGAGCAAAGCTCGTTGCAAAGCAACGAGTAGGTCTTCCGTCCGGTTTTGACCAAAAGTGCCGGAAGTGACATGAACAAAAGAAAGCAATAAGTTAAGTCGTCTCCAATGACAATATAATTTCAATTTTGCATCAAAACTGTAAAAATAAGCAATTTTTAGCTACTTCCGGTTTGACCGGAAGTGACGAAGACGGACGGAAAATTAATTTTTATGCTCCCAAGACATAATTTATCCAAAAACTTGTCAAGAACGGCAAAAATACGCGTTTTCCGACTATTTCCGGTTTGGCCGGAAGTGACGACGCCGGACGTATTTTGACGACCCCATTAGATAAAGCTTTATATTTTGAACAACTTTGCTTCTTTGACGTATTACAAATTCCCAATACTTTTTGAGATATAAAGAAAAAACTTTCGGCCCCTCTTGGCCCTTAATTATAGGGGCCAGCCCTTTATCGGTGATATCTTATGAAAGATCGTGACATTCTCTACAACTTTTGTTCTATATGTCTTTACAAAATGTTAACATGTAAAAAGATATTGCAGAAAAGGTGTCAAAATTTTCTAAATCCTCGATAGGACTTTTTTCGAGCCATAGCAAGCGCCGACGTGCTGCACTTCCGGAGAAAAAGATAGGTGTATGTCACATCAGCACATGTTGCTCTATCATCGCTAAAAATTTCATGCTTCTGTGTTAAGTCGTTTTTGAGAAAACTGCCGGACAAAGTGACCCTCTGAAAATCACTAAATCGCGAAAATCTCAAAACCGGAAGTGACGTCATCAAAACAAAAAATTATATATCAGGTTTGCTTAATGTTCTATCAGTCCTGAAAGTTTCATGAAAATCGATCGAGCCGTTTCCGGGAAATCGCGTGCACAAAATTGGTAAGAAAAAAAACAATAATAACTAGAGCCGAGCTCGTTGCAAAGCAACGAGTAGGTCTTCCGTCCTGTTAGACCGGAAGTAACTTTCATTAAAAAAAAAAAAAGAGTAAGGAAGTCGAAAAATGGTTTAATACACCAAATCTATGTTAATTATTGCAAAATTAAGCCATTTTTGGCAACTTCCGGTTTGACCGGAAGTGACGTCGACGGACGGAAAATTAAGATTTAAGCTTCTAGTGACATATGATATCCAAAAACCTGTCAAGAACAGCAATAATATGCAATTTTTGACTACTTCCGGTTTGACCGGAAGTGACATCGCCGGACGTATTTTGACGACGCCATTAGATAGAGCTTGATATTTTGAACAACTTTGCTTCTTTGACGTATTACAAATTCTCGATACTTTTTGAAATATAAAGGAAAAACTTTCGGCCCCTTTTGGCCCTTTATTATAGGGGCCAGCCCCTTATTGTTGATATCTTTTGAAAGATCGTGACATTCTTCACAACTTTTGTTCTATATGTTTTTACAAAATATTAACGTGTAAAAAGATATTGCCAAGAATGTGTGAAAAATTTCTGAATTCCCGATAGGTCTTTTTTCGAGCCATAGCGAGCGCTGACGTGCTGCACTTCCGGAGAATAAGAAAGGTGTATGTCACATCAGCACATGTTGCTCTATCATCGCTGAAAATCTTACGTTTCTATCTAAAAGCACTTTTGAGAAAAATGCTGGACAATGTGACCCTCTGAAAATCACTTAATCGCGGAAATCTCGAAACCGGAAGTGACGTCATAAAAATAAAAAATTATATATCAGGTTTGATCGATGTTCCATCAGTCCTGAAAGTTTCATGAAAATCGATCGAGCCGTTTCTGAGAAATCGCGTGCACAAAATCGGTAAGAAAAAAAACAATAATAAAAATAACTAGAATGACCTCGTTGCGAGCAACGAGAGGTCTTCCGTCCGATTCCAGAAAGAAAACGTAAAATCGAGCTGAAAATATATTTAAAAAAAATGCACACAAGGGAGATGGAACGCAAGTCGCCAGCATGAATTTCCAACGCTCTTAATGTTACGCTATTGGAACCTCTACTCTAAATCCACTTGTATATATTCATGAAACAGTGCTTCTCTCTTTGAATTATCAAATGGCGGGTCACTATTCCAAATTTAGCGTCAAACGCTACGAGTTAATCTTCGCACCCTTTTTTTGGAATGTTCTTTTACATAGAAGTGATAGCTTCAATGAAATTTAAAAAAGAACGTTCTTATAGCCTAGGCTTCGAAGTTTAGAAAGTATATTTAACACATTTTACAAATTCCATAATGTACATATGCATGTAACACTAAAGCGATGAAACGCTTATAATTTTTTTTTAATTTCCTGTTTATCCCGATAAGTTAATCGAAAAAGGTTGAAACGTTTCGCCGAAAAACATGACTCGCCCTACATAAACGACGGTCAGAGAATCAGATATCATTTATGCTTAATAACCTGAATCAGGTCTTTGAGACAAGAACGCAAGAATAAACTTCATGAAGCGATCTTCAAAAAAATCGTTTTCTTATTTTTGTCTTATTTATTAGTTTAATATGACACAAGTATGTATAGAAAAAACAGTGGTTAAGATTTATACTTGATATTGACATTGATATAATTGATTTTCTTTTTTGAGAAAGTATTATTTATAAGTATGATTTACGATCTGTTTTTCCGTGGTGCACAAAAGATATTAGGTATCGAATTCCATTTGCACATTTAGTCTTTTCTTTTTCTACTTTGAGAACCAGCCAAAACCAATTATAGAAGACGTTAGTTTGACACAGAACTGCAACGTAACTACGACGTGACAATCCAGGTATTCCTTTACCTTTCATTTATCCTTATGTTACTTTCGTTCAAGCAAACGCTCGGCTGCCTCCGTAAACCACTATTGCGAAATGTCGGCGTTGACAGAGACAGCCGCCATTTTGGACCCGCTTCAGATTTTTGAATGCTAATATCTAGAGTTTAGATTTATCAACATTCAAACAAATTATATAGTAAGCATTCTTAGAAGGGTTTCTATTAACGTACCGAAAATAAATGAAAAATACTGAAAAACAAAAAAGTAAGAAAATACGATTTTTTTAAATTTGCATTTCGTATCGACTGGAAGTACTGACGACGCACGAGAAGGTGATTCCGCATAACACAAAGTGACAAACTATCGTCTCCAATAAGTCTCCAGGTCATATCTTTAGCCATTTTCGACAAAAAGGGGCGACAAAATTGCATTTTAAAATAAGGAATTGGTCCATAACTTGGCACCAGAAGCCAATTTCTTAAATTTCTCTTCGGATGTAACAACTTCATATAATGACACATATTTTGTGAAAGTTTCATAAAAAAACCGCTGAATAGTTTTCGAGAAATCGCCTGTACAAAATTTTGTCAAAAAAAAGAATAATAATAATAAGAATAATAATAAGAAACAGTAGAATCACTATAAGGTCTTCCGTGAAGACGGAAGACCTTAATAAAAATAGTGGAAAAGAAACCTAAGAATAACAAGAAGGTCTTCCGCTGAAGACGGAAGACCTTAACTAGATACGATCTCGTTGCGAGCAACGAGAGGTCTTCCGTCCGTTTTAGGAAAAGAAACTGAAAAGAGATTCAAAATTTTGGTCACAAGGAGGATTGAAACCATGTCGCCAACGTGAATGCACTTTTTTTTTTACTTTTATATCCCCAACGCATTAACCATTAAGCTATTGGGAGTACTGCTCTAAATATACTTGTGTATACCACGGTACTTTTGCAACAGTCTGTCTAAGAAATATAAAAAGCATTCATAATTTCGCGCCAAACGCCACGAGTAAATATTCGCGCCTTTTCTTTGGACTGATCTATTAGATAGGTATGATAGCATCAATTAAATTTTAAAAATAAAACATTCTTAGCGCCTTTATCTTATTTCGACGTTAAGAAAGTATATGTAACACATTATACACATTACATATCGTATCTAGCCTAGTTACACTAAAGCAGTGAAACGGAAATAAAGTTTTAAGATTGACACTCAATTGCAACGTACTACTGTAACGTGTCGGATCTGAGCGGTCAGTAGGTCCGTGCTCGGATTACCGAGTTTCACTAGGGATATGATTGAATGCAATATATACAGATAATAATATGACACCTGCCTGGTGTCTTTAAATCAAATGACCTAAGTGCTTTGTATAATTATATATCTTCAGTTAATACCGGCACCTGCCTTGTGCCATCTGATAATTGCCTCACTATACTCGTAAAACTGACTATGTAAGTCAACATCTATCTGCCTGGTGCCTCTTGATTTAGCCTTTAACACCTGCCTGGTGTATAACTGCTTACAAAGTTGCCTATATAACTCTAGCCAAATGGCTACAATATACTTACACAGTATGATTTAACTATGTAAGAGCTTCTCTGTCCTGATGACAAACCTATAGATAATGTCACGCAACTATATTTTAACTATTCACTATATACAGCAACTTTGCACAATCCGATTTGATCGTAACACCGATTGGATTCTGTACCAAAGTGAAGACACAAACCAGGTGGCTGCACTGCCCCCTTGTACCTCAACTTAATCAATGATCATAAGTTATCAGATATCATATTGATAAAATACAACAGACTGCCTTTCTTTTGGCAACACTATTATTATTTTCTAACAGAACATCATTTATCAATAATACTTGTATAATTCTTTTGTCAATTGACCAATTAATTACAATATTTTTATTTATTAGCTATTATAATATAAACAAGTAACGGGACGTAACTCCTCCAACCATTTCACTACTACGTGAGAGTCGAAGTAGTTTTTTTACATTTCATGTATCCTTATCTCAGAATCGTTTAATCAAACGCTCAGCTGCCTCCATAAACCCTTACTCGCGAAATGGCGGAGTTGACAGAGGCAGCCGCCATCTTGGGCCCGCTTCAGATTTTCAAATATTAATATCTAGAGTTCAGACAAACCAATAACCAAACAACTTATATACTAAGCATCAATAGAAAGGTCTCTATTATTTTCCAAAAATAAATGAAAAATATTGGAAAACAAAAAAGTTAGAAAATACGCTTTTTTCAATTGGCATCTCCTAACGACAGGAAGTATTGACAACGAACGAAAGGTCGCGTCCTGGATAGTATCTATCACGATCTATAATCCCTGAAAGTTTCACATTGATATCTTTTACCGTTCTTGAGATTAACCACAGAGAAAATGTCATTTTAAAATCAGGAAATGTCCCGTAACTTGGCACCAGATAAGAATTTCCAAAAAATCGCTCAGAGAGATCAAGTTCATGTTACGATGCATCGTTTCTGAAAATTTCATGTAATTCCATCCAGTAGTCTTCGAGAAATCGCGTGCACAAAATTTTGGAAAAAAAATAAAAAGAACTAGATGCGATCTCGTTGCAAGCAACGAGTAGGTCTTCCGTCCGATATCTGATGGAATAAGACCTGTGTTGGGATAATTCCACTGATAGGATAAAAAATGTCAAAAAGGCACAAGAATTCTTCAAAATATGTTTAGAAATACAAAAAAATCTATCAATTCCAATCAACTTCCGGTTCTACTTCTTCACTTCCGGTGCGACCGTACTTGCTCAAAACTACTTTCAACTCTACATCAAGCATGCAGTAATCATCCCTGAAAGTTTCGATGGAAAATACTCATTTTTAGACAACTTCCGGTTTGAACAAACCGTACTTCCGGTGGAAATATTAAGATGCTACGCATTCTTTAAATCTCTATTATGAACAATTACATTCATTAGAAAATGAAAAAAATCGCTATACATGTACATGTTTTTAAATTACATGTACTTCCGGTTTACAACGGAAGTGTCCACGGACAAAATGAACAAATTGAAAGTATGCATATTGTTTGGAACATTATTTTGACCATCTTTTGTTCAATACTGCTTATCAAAATACTCCCGCTTTTCGAGATATAAAGCGTCAAAGATTTAGCATTCTAGCTCCCTGTGACCCTTTATTACGTAACATATGATCAAATTTTTAGCATATATTGTTGCAAATAGTTAAGTTGAATATCTTTGCTTCAGTAATGTATCACAAAATATTGATCATTAAAGAGTTAAAGACGAGAGACTTTTGGCCCCTCTGTGCCCCTAATTTGAAGGGCTAACCCCATTTTCTTCATGTCAAATGAAAGGTCTTACTTTATTGCACATTTTTTATTATATATGTCTTAACAAAATATTAACCAGTAAAAAGATATAAATGAAAACGTATCAATTTTTACGAGATGCATATGAGCCTATTTTTCGGGCCCCGGCGAGCGTCGAAGCCTTTTTACCTGGAAAGCTCTTTATGCAAAATGTCACATCTACTATCCTTCCTCTACCTTCACTGAAAATCTCAAGTCGATATCTTCAGTCGTTTAGGAGGAGATCTGTGGACAAGCCGACCCTCTAAAAATCAGAAAATCGTCCATATCTCACGACCGGAAGTGACGTCATCAACGACGAAAATTTCCGACAAGGTTCAGATGAATATCTATCAGATCTGAAAGTTTGGTGAAAATCGGGCGAGCCGTTTCCGAGAAATCGCGTGCACAAAATCGGTAAGAAAAATAATAATAATAATAGGGAAAAAGAAACCGAACGAAAACAATAAGGTCTTCCGTTGGAGACGGAAGACCTTAATAATAAGAAACAGTAGAATAACTATAAGGTCTTCCGTGAAGACGGAAGACCTTAATAAAAATAGTGGAAAAGAAACCTAAGAATAACAAGAAGGTCTTCCGCTGAAGACGGAAGACCTTAATAATAAAAATAGTGGAAAAGAAACCTAAGAATAACAAGAAGGTCTTCCGCTGAAGACGGAAGACCTTAATAATAATAATAATAGGAAACCGACGGAAAACAATAAGGTCTTCCGAAGGAAGTCGGAAGACCTTAATAAAAGTGAAAAAGAAACCTAAGAATAACAAGGTCTTCCGCTGAAGACGGAAGACCTTAACTAGAGCAAAGCTCGTTGCAAAGCAACGAGTAGGTCTTCCGTCCTGTCTGACCGGAAGTAGTTTTCATTTTTAGCAAAAATGAGATAAAACGCCCAAAAATGGGTTGAATAATCTAAAGCTTAGTTAACTTAGTCATTTTTTGCAACTTCCGGTTTGACCGGAAGTGACGACGACGGACGGAAATTATTAAGCTCCCAGAGACATATGTTAACTAAAAGCTTGTCAAGAACGTCAAAAATACGCGTTTTCGACTACTTCCGGTTTGGCCGGAAGTGACGTCGCCGGATGTATTTTGGCAATCCCAATAGATTAAGATTGACATTTTGAACAACTTTGCTTCTTTGACGTATTACAAATTCTCAATACGTTTTGAGATATGAAGAAAAAACTTTTGGCCCCTCTAAGCCCTTAATTTTAAGGGCCAGTCCCTTTTTCGGGATATCATTTGAAAAATCTTGGAATTCCACACTTCTTTTGTTCTATATGTTTTAACAAAATATTTCTAGGTAAAAAGATATGGAAGAAAAGGTGTTAGAAATTTTGAAATTCACGACAGGACTATTTTTGGACCATAGCGAGCGCCGACGTGCGGCGTTTCCGGAAAAAGCAAAATGCGAAAGGCACATCTACAGACCTAGGTCTATCATACCTGAAAGTTTCATATTTCTATCTTATCCCATTTTCCAGAAAAACTCTGGACAACCTGACCCTTCAAAATTCATATAATCGGCAATATCTCAGACCAGAAGTGACGTCATCAAAAAAGAAAAAAAATGCATAAGGTTCAAGTGATGATACATAAGTCCTGAAAGTTTCATGAAAATTCATCAAGCCGTTTTTGAGAAATCGCGTGCACAAAATCGGTAAGAAAAAAAACAATAATAAAAGTGAAAAAGAAACCTAAGAATAACAGAAAGGTCTTCCGCTGAAGACGGAAGACCTTAATAATAATAATAATAAGAAACAGAGTAAAAACAATATGTTCCCCAACTTCGTTTGGGGAACATAATAATAAGAAACAGAGTAAAAACAATATGTTCCCCAACTTCGTTTGGGGAACATAATTATGATGTCTGGCTTACATAAACTCATAAAATCATCATAACAGTGTGATAAATATTCCATATAAAAAGAATCTTATATGCACATAATAAAGAATAAACAATCAAATCCGTATATCCATATTGGCATATTTTATTTGCTTCAGTATACATCTATACATTAATAATTCTACAAACTCAGTCAGGGGGATCAGACTCGACCCCACCCCATCCCCCCGAACTGTGCATGGTTTACTTTTTCCCTAAGCGGGGGACACAAATTCTCTGAATTAGCTTGTTTCTTTCCTTTAAGATCTGTTAATAATTATTAATGTTTAGGGCTAAAATGCGTACCTTCCTCTCTCTCTCTCTCTCTCTTACCCGACATAACCGACTTGTGAGGAATTGGGCGCATGGAATACATTGTGGGGAAAGTGCTTCCGTATGACAATTTGAATAAAATAATAGGCAATTTTTATGGAAAATAACTATATTACTATAGACTCTCCTTTATAATCCTAAAAATTACGTATCTGTCGTCTCAGTATGTAATCAAAAATTATGGGGAATGTTTTTTATCACTCATTCTTATGGGGAACGTCATCAGAACTCCTCTGGCTTTACTGTTGGATTTAACAATTATATCATTCTTGATGTTTTTGAACATTTTTCTCCTAATCCTCTACTTATTCGTGGATACAGTTTTACATAGACATGTGGTATTTTGATGTATAGTCTGTTTAAAATCGCTGAATAAATTTTTAACACTGAATAAATGACGTCACAATATTTACGAAACTCGTTACATTGAACATCGAGCCCGATTCCAATGTTGTCCACAAACATGCAACGGTTTCTATATCGAATCTAGGAACGGACTGGAAATTGATTAAGTTCATTTATATTTATGTAATAAAAGTAAAATAAAAGGGGAATATATCAAGGATGACAGATAAACGCTGTTGAGTTTTTCTGCATTATTTCCAACTATAACGAGACCTTTATCATGTTTATATTCTAGGATACAATGACATTTTTCAGCGGAATAGGAAGTGTGCATTAAGTTTCGTTTATTATTTAATTAAAATAATTTAAAGGTAACAAGTCATCATAGATAGTGAATTTAAACCCATCTACTCCTTCCTTTCCATTTTTTCCCGATCCAACATTTCCACAATTTAGATAAAATAGTTCTTGTCTTTAGTTGAATCGTTTCTCTCTTTTAAAAAATGGTACTCTAGTTCATTTCTCCTTTAAAAAAACATATTTGTAAGATAATAAACGAAGTCCTCAATTGATCGATGAATTAGAGAGATCAATAAATCGTTTAATTCAAAATTATTTGTTAGCAGCATTTGTTGAGTTCAGTATATCAATTCATTTTCCTACTTAAAAATTGTTTCATAAATTTTCAAAGTCAGAAGTTATATTTTTTCATTCAGTAAATCAATCTGACATTGTCCCCACGTTACGCAGTTGGGCGTGTTCGTTTGTGGGTGAATGGGCGTCGGAAGCAAATTGAAAGTGGGATGGCTAATCGAAAGTGGGGGATGGGGCTAAACCAACGAATAAAAGTAAACTAAAAAAATAATAAACCCCATGCAATTTTCAATGCTTATTTTATGTCAACCTTTGAAAAAAGTGTGTGTGGGGGGGGGGGGGGGGCTGAGCCCCCCTAGCCCCCACCCCGGTTCTGACGCATATGGGTGAGTGACGTAATTTGCATCGTGGGATCATTATCGAATACAGTTATCTTTGCGAGGGGATACTCTTCCTTGTGGTGGCCTTTTCTTTTGGTTTAAAGCGCAAGGACAACGACATCATTTTTTTCGTTCTGTGTATATAAGTGTGTTTTTTTTTTTAATTTTATAATACTTACCATGTGCATTGTACACAACAAGACCTTCCAAAATACAGAATAAGGCTTTACCTCAACCTGATTCTTAGAGTTTCAACCAGAGACACCTAAGTGCATGTATGGAGCCCCATTATTAATGGGAAAACAGTAAGATTACTTTTAATTTTCAAAAACATAGGATTTTCCCGTCAATTATGTCAAAATACGAGGGCCGTTCAAAAATTACGCGGACTGTGCTATTATTTACTCTTACAGACGTCCTATAGTTTTGAAATTTCACAGAAATATGTATCTTAAAGATTCCAATAAATTTTGGGCAAAATTTCTGTATTTTTTAAAAAATCTACGAAAATTTTCGGTATGTTGATATCGCTGATGGAGAGGTACGGAGCACGACAAAAAAATTGAAGCAAAAGCATGCGGAATCCAAAATTTAACTTAATTATTTTCTATAATTCGCGATATTTTTCCACAATTTTCTCAAATGTATCTTAAAATTGTTCTATTATTATGCATTTAGATTTCTGACGTGATATTTGAAGTACTTACAGAAATATGGTGATTTTTCTCTGATGCGATTCCCGTGAAAATGACTGTGAAAATGACGTTTCCTGAATTGACGGCGCACCACACTTTTGTTAAGTTATGTGTAATGCTCGAGATATCGCCAACATAGATCCAAAATATGTATAATGAAACATGTAGTTAACTAGGGTATTCGTGATATCCGTCCACAATTTTAGACCATTAGACCTCTGTAAAAAGGGTATACGGGTGGACGGGAAGACGATTATCTACGAAAACTTTATCAGGACAGTAAATAACGTTATTGAGATTCACCAATATCACACTACATCATATAAATACCTGCAGTTTTTGGTTTAAAAAGACAAAAAAGAATATTCTATACTTGTTTAACAGATTTTAAACTTGACAAGAAATGGTGTTTGGATGTTGAGTAGATAAGGTAACTCAAACTCTACAGATACTCTTTGGAAAATGTTGAAAAAATGAAAGCTCAATCACATATTTTTCATAACGCGTGTGACGTCGAAGATTTTGCTGCTCCGTGACTTAATGATATGTCCTGAAAAAAAAAAACCCGAAATTGGTACTAATTTACAACAATTTGATATGAAATTTTGAAGACCATATAAGTAAAGATTCTTTTATATTATGTGTGACATTTTGCCCGATTATGTCGTCAAATATTTTTTCTGTGCAACAAGTCCGCGTAATTTTTGAATGGCCCTCGTATTATTCTATAAAAAAAAATTAAATTTTTCTTACGTACCGAGACGGACCAAATACAGTAAACCGTATATAGAGAAATACACAGCTCGCAAGATAAGAAACACAATTTACAAACAAAAAAGAGACAAATTAGTATTATTTTGAATAATATATTTGCAAGCACTATGTCAGAAAGATGTTTCCCTACTAGTATCTCTAACCTTCACTGCACCCTTTTCATTGAAGATAGGAACCAAATACTAGTAACAGGGGGGGGGGGGGGCATTCCCTGGCCTCACGTGGAATCTTTCAATGTTAGTTTGATAGTTGATAGGATGAAGGCCTTACTGTAGTGATCAGTACTATATTTGATTTGCATATGCATTGTGTGACACTTTTGTCCAGTGGAGTGATAGTATATACCTTATGCCTACATGTATCTTTATTTTGTGGCGAGGTCAAATACGAAAAGGATCTCATGACCTTTAATGACCTTTAAAGATCAACAACCAGTCTCTTAATAGTGGCCTTAAAGTCATTTTTTGTGAAGCCAGTTACAATATGATGAGCGGCGTCGATATTGTAATGTTAAATTTTATTGACACTTATGGTACTTATTCACTAAATAAATTAAATTAACGCCTCTGTATTTAAATAGAAAAGAAAAATGCATGAACAGTTAAGCTTCGTTATCTCGAAGCTGATGGGACCATAGATCGGCTTCGAGCCGTCCGGGGGTTCGACATATTCAGGGTTATAATTCTAATGGACTTCAAATAAACAGGAAGAAATTTAACATGTCAAAATCCTCCTTGTTTGAAATTTCAATATGTATTCGACCTCTTTATATTCCATTTATCAATAGATTATTTTTAACAACGTATACTCTTTATAATTCTCAACATTCTAGTATAAACTTTGTTATTATAAATAAAAGTATTATCCTTCTATTGACCGATTAAATCACGTGTATATACAATTTATTTAACCGGATATCATCTATGCATTTAAGGATCACTGTCTTAGTTAGTATAGTATGCCAGGGCATTAACGACTGTGGGGAACGTGGGATAATCTGCATGACGGACGAAGTATGTTTCCCACTACTAGTATTATTGATGTCCCAGGCATGCTATATTAACTAGACAGTGATTCCTTATAATTTCATTGCATTGTGAAATAAAACTGTAGATTTAGATTTTTAAAAAGTGGACATAGATTTAAATTACACAAGGACCCCCATGCCAATTTCAATAGTCCTTTGCCACTGAATTAGAAATGTGAATATTTAAATTTAAACCCGTCCAGGATAATGAAAATGTAATTTTATCAGATTGATACATGTAAAATTGGTTTAAACAAAATTATTTTAGCATAATAAAATCAAACTGAAGAAATCCGATCACCTTTGTCTAGGTTATAGATAACGACAATAGGTTGTGAATCGGGTCCTTCGTTGGATAGCTTTCCAGGTACCACGATGGTGTGGTTTGTAGTATCTGACTGGCTTTACTATTATAATCAACATTCATTTGTTCTCTCAAAAACCAAATGTATGGTACAAGAGGTACATATACCAGGCGCGTAGCATCGTTTTTTGAAGTGGGGGGGGCCAACCTGAGCAAAAATTTTTTTACTTACCTGAAAAAGTTGACAAGGAAAAAAAAAAAAAAAAAAATTAAAAGTTGCCCGAAGTCGAAAATCCTATTTTGTGTGTGTGTGTGTGTTGGGGGGGGGGGGGGGGCATAGTGGCTAACTTTTTTCAAGACCAACTATTTTTCAATTGAAACTTTTGGGGTAAATTTTCTGTATAACACTACCCTTTGCTGAAATGTGGGGGGGCCAACCTTCCCTTCAGTAAACATTTTCTATAGTAAGGGTAATGTCGGGAGAAAAAGTGGGGGGGGCCTGCCCCCCCCCCCCCTGATACTACGCCCCTGTATACTAATCTCAGCGAGATGGGTAGATTATACATATACTAGTATACATATTTACAATAATTATGAGCGAGAAGAAATTGCAGGAGGACAGACAATGTCAAAAAATTGGAGATATATACACTTAACAAAACTTAATTATAAACGAATATTATAAATGTATTTATGTATAATATTTTCAAATTATTACAACAAATGAGTCCTCTCAACAATTATAGAAAGAAAAATAAATATAACCGATGAAAACCAATGATCCATGACGAATCTTATAAACAATAAATCCTTACTTTGTGGCACGTGTTTTGTATAATTAGTAATTTTTTGTGAACATTATCACAATTTAAAAACTGTTTTCACTAAAAAACACAAAACATTGGCAAAATGACCATTGAGAAAGAAGGGAGAGCCGTTAGAATGTTGATATCTGGACCATCCATGCACCACGTTTTACTTACTTTTATTTCAGTGTTAAGTTGTCCTTGATATTACTTTTAAAAATTAACAATCCGTATCAAATCCCATTTAAACAACATTTTTTGATAGGCTGTCCGTCTTTTTCATCGCCAATTTATCACAATTTGAAAGTTTTTGACCAAACCTTAAGTGACTTTGTTCTTCGTCTGAGGCCAAAATTTTGCGTCACACCAGATTTAAACACAGTTAAATTGTCCTGAAACAATGTTAGAAATACGAAAACAAAAGAATTCAATAGTATGAAAATGATATCGTATGAAAAAGAAATCGGTGCTTGTGACAGTCTAATATCAGTACTCTGAATCATCCTTAAAGCGGTGTCCTCGTGATAAACGTCCAAGGATATTGACCAAAAGACCTCTGTGTGATGATGCATCTTCAGATCTCCAGATCTGAATCCCATTTAACACATTTTTGATTTTATAAGAAATTTTAAGCCCACCCCCTTCTACTCAATTTCAACGGTTTGGAAAAATCTAGGCAGTAGGTTTGGCAGCAGATGGGTCATTCTCATATTCAGGGGTACATTGTATCCAACAGTAAAGTATGTCTTGCAGTAAAAGAGCGAATGGTGGTCTTACTCCAAAGAAATATCTTTGTGTGAGTTTTCATTTTGAAGGTACATCATTTCCCTGACACTTAGCTAAAAATTCTGACGAGATACTTACATGAAACTTACGCAAAATCGAACTGAAATATGCATTATTAAGCATGAATTTACGAAATTCTTAATTGTTTGCATTTTTCTTTAAAACTTAAAAAATGTTTGGTGAACACTTAGAAGCTTGGTTCAGTGTATACACAATTTTTGTAAGAATGCTGGATCAGTACTTGTCATCAAATAACAGAATCATATAACATTTGGATGTACATACAGTGTTTCTGCAACAACAAAATCTTTTCGAATACTACATAATGCATTATATTCCAGTAAATATTGAAATCCGTCTCCTATCTGATTATTATTACACAAATTGCACACTCTTTCAACATTATTTCATCCACCCATCTCTATTGGAAGATGATGATTACTTGTTCTTAATTTTGAACTGATAGTTCTAAATTTTCTTGGTAAAATAGTTGAGTATTTTTCACTTTCAAACTTGGTTTAAAAAAATTTATGTGTTATACCTTTACTGAAATTATTCAAATCATTATATTATCTACAAGGTTCGGGTGCGCGTATCATCACCACTACATTTAAGAAATTTTCATTACCGCTTCATAGACATTACCGAAACAAAAACGTTGTATTGCCGGTACATATAGAATTACACATTACCGCTACATTGTCTCTTTCGCTAACCTGCCACTTATGAGTGTACAGATTGATTTATTTAAGTATAACATATACAAGCATAACATTGGCGGATCCAGAGGGGCGGGGGTTGGAACCGCGGCCCCTTTATTTTTTGCCAAGTGGAGAGAGAGAAAGAAAGAGGGGAGATAAACACGGTTTTCGATAATAGATATTTGTACGTCTAACTTATGTATTGAATATTAATAGACAGAATCTCACACATTTAATTTCCCCCATTCACTTCACTATTACTTCTTTATGAGAAAATGGTAGAAAATAGTCTACTTATTTTTATATATGAGCCTCGTCGGATAGAAATCGACCTTATTGTATGCAACGTCATAATGAGAAAAAAGCGAATAAAGTTGAGAAAGATTTCCCGGTATTTTTACTACACATGGTTTTCACGTTAAGGAATTTTTAAGACATCGTCAACTGCAGTTCAAAGATTTTTTCTTCAAAAAATCTGATCAATTTAAACATGTACTAATAAAATAAATAAATTTTAAATGTATTCCCCTTCATAGAGCCTTATTTTTTATTGTTACCATGGATCAATGTAAACATAAGCCAGAGGAATGCCGAGTCCGATCTACACTTATTTTTTTTTTCAAACAGCAGAAGACGTAAGGCCATATCTTACACCAGATAAATAATAAGTTGGTAGACATATAGCGAAGGAAAAATGGCATGGTGATTTACTGAGGAAGTACAGAATATATTTTTTTATTGTAGTTTAGAGTATACATTTTAGCCAGGGGAGACGTAATCTGTCACAGAAAATCGCACATGTACTGATGCAGTAATATCTTAGTCTGTGAACTTCATTTACTATCATCGTGTGCACGTGTATTCATTCATTCACGAGTAAATTCGCAATATTTTATTAGATATAATTTAATGTTTCATGTCTTTGAATAAATTTACGTGTATTTTCAAATTTATCACAGAAATTAACCCACCAACCAAAACAAAACAAACAGCTATGCATATCGATTCAGTACAAAATGCACAAAGGCCACGATTCAACAACTTTTAAAACGCATTTTTCTAACTACAATATGAAGAGATATCAAGAAACAAGGAATACTGGTATTGTTTAAGGCAATTTCTACATATATCAGTAATTCTCAAATGGAAACACGCGTCCGAAGCGACTGGATACGATAAATTGTGCAAGTTGCTTCCCTTTGCCGCAAAAAGAGGCTCAACACGGGGGATCATTTCCTTTAAAAAAAGAGATGTTTCTTTTCTTTCTACCTTTAATTATGTCTCTCTTCCATTACTAGATTTTAAGTTAAATTTTCTTAAATATTTCATTCCTTATTTTGCAAGTTTATAAAAAATACCGACGATGGATAATCTATGAATTTTTTTTAAATTTCTTTAACTTGGCTGGCAAAAAAGTAAAAAGATGGGCCAGGTTTGTAAAACAAATCCTTCTACGTCATTAATATTTTAAAGAGTTGTAAACAAAAAAAAGTACTCTAAAGTCGGATGTAAAAAAAAAAAACACACAATAGTCTTGTGAAAGGTGTTCTTAAATATTTAGCATAATGATAAGTATTTTGAACCCCGTTAATACCAATTTTTTCTGCAAAAATCATCTTGAGCAGGATTTCACCTGTTCGTGAATAATAGGAATATGGTTTCGTTTTGTACTAAGTCTTTCAATTATAACATCAAAACGTTCTCTACATTATAAAATTCTTCGACAATTCTCTTTTTTTAAAGAGAGGGTGGATACCCATAACAGATAACTTAATTATCAATCTCAATTTCTTATTTGATTTTTTTATTTACAAAATCATAAAACAAATAATTATAAAATGTCTATTATTTTATGTGTTGTTTTGGACTGGGTTAGGAACGGGATAGCAGAATGTTATCAATGCGTACGCCGCATGCCTTCATACATATTATTTTTCTCTAAAGGAGAGTTATTTCTTTTGGGGGGGGGGGGATCTAGGCATTCTTTTATAGTCAGCATACATGTATATAAAGCTACCTCGCTGGCTATATATTTATTAATTTTAGAATCCTACGCACCCAAGCTGGATCCAACTTTCTAATTTATAGCATTATTTATTTTTTTTTAGGTGAGATCATCCTTGGGTATCCGTAATGATAAACTATATGCTATAAAGAAAAAAAATCATCTGACTTCCGTAAATTGCCCAAAAATAATGCATGCATACTTATTGAGTCGAGAATTTCAGCCAATGTCTATACGTTTCGGGTGCGTATCATTGCCGCTACATAAAACGTATACATTACCGCTACATCACCTCTTTCGTTAGCCAGCCACTTATGCGTCTACAGTACAACTTATATACATGCATAAGACCCGTTTCCCCTGCTCACCAGGAGACTTTGAGCAGGATGTTTTAAAATTAAAATTATAAAATTATAAAATCAAGCACTGTTCATAGATAAAAACCCTAAGTTTTGTCAAATGTTTTTTACACTATCGGTAAAGCCTTGAAAGACTTTTGCTTGACAAATTGTTGTATATTTGTACCAAACTTCTCAATGGTGGCCATAAGGTTCAGATGACGCTAAGTAAATAATTAAATTTCGACTGCAGAGTTATTTATATATACTTATTCTGATTAGATAGTGAGTGAATTCCGTTGGTTAGAACTCATATACCGAACCATACCTGGCTAAATCGATATGTAGCGGTAATGAGTTATTTTTGGCTGATTCAATATGTAGCGGTAATGAATTGTATCAAGCCGGAAAAATGTAGCGGTAATGATCGGTCGAAAATCTGAGAAAAATGTAGCGGTAATGAGTTGAATTTTTTTGGCAATCACTGTAGCGGTAATGTTGACCTCCCTATGTTCCCCGTGACTTTCCGCTACATGTAACTATTTATCTTATTCTTCTAAAATTAGTTGGGGTTTCTCACATACGAATTTAATGAATACTGTACGAACGATGCATGATTATTATTTTATTTTACAATATTAGATTTAAGAGAATTTTTGATTATTTACATCAAATTGATTTTTAAAGTAAAATTTTGTACATTATGAGATATTTTGTTGATGAACACAGAGAGAAATCTTTATTAACGGTTAACATATATTTGAAATTATAGTCCGTCGGATGGAACGGTAAATAGTTCCCTATATTAAGGTTATCAACTACATGTATTTTGCATGCAACAGATAAAAATTTCCCACTGATAATTTCTGAAATATTGCCCACTCGGCGTTAAGCAAAATTCAACCAATCAATAATTTGTACAGGTATATTGTTTAACATGATATTCTATTTACTTATTTATTTTTCTACATTATGGATAAAAGACGATTGGGTTTTTACTAGGAGGGGGGGGGGTAATAATGTAAAGACTTAGTGGTTAATTTTTTTGTCGAGCTATCCGTCCATTTACAACCAAGCGAGAACGATGTTGAGGAAAAGAGGGTGTATATGAACTAGCTTTTTGAAGGTGAATGTGGCTGCAGTAGAAACAGTTTTAGGGGGGGGGGGGGGGTCCTAATAAAATGAGCTTACTTTTAGACAATTATTGTAGCATGATTTAAGTTGTGATTTTATTGGCTGCATGGTTCATGTATTTTCTGTAAGAAAGTAGGTATTTCTGAGATCGAATTCGAATCCCTGTAAATTTCGACTCGATCTCACTGGTTCCCTTTTCCTTTACATGGTGATGACGTAAAATCAAACATAGTGTGTTAACTAACTTGCATGCTTTTAGGATATAGGCTTAATCAAACGTAAAAGCAGCATAGTGTAGATCTATATTTGTTTTTTGGAAGTCCAGTTGTTCACAGAGACAAAGCTGTCGGTACGAAAGACAGAAAAGTAGAAATTAATAATCTTGGGTACGAAAGACAGAAAAGTAGAAATAAAGATCGGGAGGAGGGGGAGGGGGTCGAGTATTCGCTTTTTAAAGGATTTAAAATACAGTTAACATAGTTTTTTGGGATTGTACATCATGATCATCTGTTTTTAGCTCACCTGAGCCGAAGGCTCAAGTGAGCTTTTCTGATCACATTTTGTCCGTCGTCCGTCCGTCTGTCTCTATTGCTTATCCGATAATCCGTCTGTCCGTCTGTCCGTCTGTCTGTCCGTCTGTAAACTTTTCTCATTTTCGACTTCTTCTCAAGAACCACTGGGCCAATTTTGACCAAACTTGGTACAAAGCATCCTTGGGTAAAGGGGAATTTAAATTGTTAAAATGAAGGGACATATCTCCTCGCAAGGGGAGATAATCAAGAAAAGACAAAAATAGGGTGGGGTCATTAAAAATTCTTCTTCTCAAGAACCACTGGGCCAGTAAAGCTGAAACTTATATGGAAGCATCCTGTTATAGTGTAGATTCTAAATTGTTCAAATCATGACCCCCGGGGGAAGGGCGGGGCCATTATAGGGAATCAAAGTTTTACATAGAAATCTATAGGAAAAATCTTTGAAAATCTTCTTCTCAAGAACCACTGGGCCAGAAAAGCTGAAACTTATGTGGAAGCATCCTGGTATAATGTAGATTCTAAATTTTTCAAATATTGACACCCGGGGGAAGGGCGGGGCCACAATGGGGAATCAAAGTTTTATATAGAAATATATAGGAAAAATCTTTGAAAATTTTCTTCTCAAGAACCACTGGGCCAGAAAAAGTGAAGCTTATGTGGAAGCATTCTGGGGTAGTGTAAATTCTAAATTGTAGGAATCATGACCCCCGGGGGAAGGGCGGGGCCATTATAGGGAATCAAAGTTTTACATAGAAATATATAGGAAAAATCTTTGAAAATTTTCTTCTCAAGAACCACTGGGACAGAAAAAATGAAGCTTATGTGGAAGCATTCTGGGGTAGTGTAAATTCTAAATTGTAGGAATCATGACCCCCGGGGGAAGGGCGGGGCCATTATAGGGAATCAAAGTTTTACATAGAAATATATAGGAAAAATCTTTGAAAATCTTCTTCTCAGGAACCACTGGGCCAAAAAAGCTGAAACATATGTGCCCATGGAAAGATCATGGGGTAGTGTAGATTTCAAAATGTCTAAATTATGATCAGTGGGGTAGGGTGGGGATGCATTATGTATAACAAGGGTGAAATCTGGTAAAGAAGAGAATGGTCAAAGCTTCTCAGGTGAGCGATGTGGCCCATGGGCCTCTTGTTGTCATTTATTAAGCAATTCTTTTAACTTAGACATGATGGCCGCTTGGATTGCTACGCGTTGACAGGTGCCCTAGCAAACGACGTAGAATAAACCATGACGTCACAATTGAATCGTGAAAAAACCACGATATGCTCAGAGTTAATTTTGCAAACATACCAATTTCAAAATGTAATAACTTTGTTTTAAATGAAGATATTTTGATTCCGTTTTCAGTTTTTGTAATGGTTTTACATGGACCATTAAAAAACACAAAAATCTCAAATTCGATAAATTTTGCCATAAGGTCGATTTCTATCCGACGAGGCTCATATTTTATATATGATATGTAACATGCGAGGTTTAATTTGATATTAGATTCCCGCAATCTGTGGCTGTATTGGCTATATATGTACCGTTTTTTGATCAAATATGTTTTGAAGGAACTAACTTGTAACTCTTTGTTTTAAACCCCAGCCGCACCCACCTACAAACAAGTTTTTTTTCAAATTCCCAAAGAAAAAGTTCTTTGTACTCTTCGGAAATGCTGCAAATCCATTCAATTTTAAGGCTTCAATATAGTTTTTGAAATGTGTTTTTTTTTATTCAGACTGGGGGTACAGTATCTTTTCAAAGAAAAAGGGGACGTAAACAAAGTTATTATTTACCACAACCTTAGATCTTTCCATACGTGTGTGTGTTTGAATATTTGCTTGAGAGTAAAAGGGTGTGTGTGTGGGGGTGGGGTGGGGTGGGGGGACAATTTTAATATATATTTTATTTAATAAAGCACTTCAAATTTTTCAAATCAAGCACTGTTCATGGATAAAACACTCAGTCTTCACACTGTCTTTACACAATCAGTAAAACCCCAGTAGCATTTCCAACAATCAACAGCCGACGAGTTTTGAAGCAAAAATGAGATTCTTCGGGTGACAGTCGTCAGCTCATCGGCCGTTATCTTGGCCGATTTTGACTTCTTTTTTTGTCGGCCAACCAATTTTGTGTCCATTGATCGGTCCAAGTTATAATTTTTCTGCGTCGGTGGCCAATTTCTTCAATTGAAGTTATCCGTCGACCAACCTTCGATTATCGTCCGACCATCGGCAGTCAGTTTATTAAGTCGGTCGTCCGTCGTTCGACAATAAGAGTGTTCAAAATTTCGCACCACTGTGAAATCAAACTGTAGCTCAGAGCTCGATGATAGGGCGACGATTGGTCGACTTGTGAATATTTAACCTATTAAGGATACATAACATGAACAAAATTTTGATGCATGGATTGATATATTTTTGAACGAAAATAACATAAACAAGTTGCTGTCCTTTAAAAAAAAGAATACAATACGTTGACCAAATGCATGTGTTTCTAAACGAAATTCAATTCAAGACAATTTCTAGGTTAAGTGAATATTCATGTAGGTTCGTTCACTTTTTTATTAATCTGTCTACTCTAATCAAAAGTACTTACATATAGCAAAATTGTCAAATGTTATCTCCGATTGGCCTAAAAAGTTTTGTCATTTTAAAAAAATGGGCTATTTTAACCCATAACGGCTGGGACTTTACATCTAATCTGGATTTATTCAGAAGAAATCTATAATTGGAAAAATATATCTGATGATACACGTGAAGCACAGCTCTACGCAATTTTTTTCATTTGCTACAAGCCTGTATCAAGTGTATTTGGATTGCTGTATAAATAATTATTTTTGCAAGGCTTGATGCACAAAACAAATGCCGAAGAAGACTACTTGTAATTCTATCTTTTCTAAACCTAGAACTATTCGTTGAATGAAGTTCTTAATTCAAGGTGTTATTCTATATTCTTATAGCCGACAAGACCAGAAGAAACTAGAGGCACTGTGAGCATGAGCTCACCAGATGATGTTTTTGCTGTGGCCGGAAAACCCAAAATGTGTGTCAGATCAAAAAGCAAAAATAGGAGATGTACAATGGCAATGTGTAATAAAGATTCTGTGAAAGTTTCATAAAATTTCACCCAGCAGTATAAGAGGAAATGCGGATAAATGATGGGTACCCCAAAGCGTAACAGACACTCACAGATCCGATTTTTACCCTCCCACTTTTCAAGCGGGGGAGCATAATTGGTGTCCCGAACATCGGCTTAAATGTGACCTAGGCATAAAGCTTTGACTGTCATTTGAAACCTACTGCTGTATTGTTTCCCCTATTTCATGTAAACTGTAAAACGTGCCGAATTTTTTGTAAAGTTTTGTGATTGGAACTCGTACTCCACAATGCTTGGCTGATTCGATGTGTATCGGTGATATTTTAACCTATAAGAAGTAGCGGTAATGATCAATTTGAAATTTTTGGCGATGTAGCTGTATAGCTAAAATACTAACTAAATTCAAGCTCCCCAAGGTTAATGTGTTTTCAATCTTTAATTACACAGCTGATTCCATAACAACTAATGTCATTTTTGTAAATGAGAAATAGCAGATGACCAAGAATAAGTCTTTGGGGTACACGAGCTTTAAAGGTACTAAGACACAAAATTGAAGTTACATGTCTAGAGAATTTTCTCAAATTTTCTGTATATTATCACGACATATATATTCAATTGCAATTTAGCTTTTCACATGAAAATACAATAAAAATCTTATATCATCTCAGAATTATTGAAACTTCGAACTTGTGGACTGGTTTGATTGACATACATGTATCCTCCCTTACTCACATTTTTTTAAATTTCATTCTTAATAATTATGAAAAGTGGCAATTTTGTTGTGTATTAATGTGTATTAATGAAAAATATCAAACTATTATCCAGAAAATTCAGAGTAGATATGCTCGAAAGCAAAATTCCCTAAAAAGTACATTGTCAGTCCTTGTTCATTGGTGTGTACCGACATTACCAACTGAACACACCCGCTGAGTCGTAAACTTTAACGATAACAGAGCTCGTTTAAGGATGAATTCAATCTACTATGAATCTTAGATCTAGATCTGTCTTGACCCCCACCCCTCTTTTTTATTTGTCTGATCTGCTTCTAACATGCATTAAAGTATAAATATTGCGGTCATACGAGATTGATCGCCGGTTGCAAGCTAGCTCAGTTGGTAGTGGACTTGTCTAGAATATTTCGAGGATCCGGATTCAAATACTATATCGCAATCTTCTCCGCCATATTTTTTTTTCCTTACTCGTTACATATAACTTAATTATGTCAAACAAAAGACAGTTCAATGGAGTGGAAAGAAATTGTGTTTCAACATCGATCTAGTCTCTCTTTAACAACTAATCAAATAGGGATGGATATCACCAAAATTTTCGTATTACGATATATCATATTTTTTCAAACCATAATATCGCAATATTTTTACAAGCCGGTTTTACAATGATTTTCAATTAATATTCACCTTTCTCTCTAAAATGTACGGAAAAAAAACAACATAATTTCATTTTTTAGTGTAAGCAACTTTGGATGCTACATGTACGATGCCATGTTTTACCTTTTAAAATTTTTACACTTCTATAGATGTAATGTAGAAGATTCAACAAATAAATGAATAAGTTCTGGAAATTATAGCTACATGCATGTACCTACAATGTAAATACCGGTTTCTTGGTCTCTGTAACACGATCGCGACATATCAATATTGTAAAGTAGGCTCCCCCTAAAATCCTCCCTACAAAAATCTCACACTAAGGTCAATTTTCCGGGGGGAGGGGGTGTCCTATTCTGTGTAGAAGGTGTAGAGTACAGTTTCCTCGACAGCCACCACTCCACCCCATCCCACCCCTCCAATAAAATATGCTTGAAGGGGAGAGGGGCAGTACAATGTCATTTCTTTAAAATGGTGACCAGATGCATTGAACATACGTATTCGAAGAATGAAAACTTTAAATCTCATTTTTCTCAGCAACTGTCAAGCTATAATTTATCTTTAGAGTTGATCAATATAACTCAGTGAAGAATAACAGAATTGATAAAAAAAAAAACGGTAGTCGAGTTAATAAAATGTGGTGCGATCTTGACAACCTGGACATTGCTAAGGAGGTCTCAGTGAGATTTTCAAAGTTATGTATATTGAGTTTATTAAACCTAAATTGCATAAACGTAGAATTCATTAAAGTCAAAGGATAAACTTGCGTGAATATTGAAGAATGAGTTTAATATGCATAACCAAGACGTAAACGAATGGAGGCATACTAGCATCGTCTTACAAGTGCATTTGAAATAATTATGTTCTTTTTTCTTAACAAAGTATGATTATATTAACAGCAAGACAGTTAAATAATTTTTTTTTCGTAACAAAACCCAGCGCAAATTAAAGAAAATGGGGGGGGGGGGGGGTAAGGGGTGCAGAAAGCCTTTAGCGTCAGATATCAAGAAATCACTTTTGATATGTAAATTGCGTATTTAAATTTACTTCTCATTATTGAAATTTATGAAATTATGAGGAAAAAACATTTTCTGAGAGAAATTATATCTCATAAAAAATTTTCATTTTATAAAAATATTAAATAGTATACGTGGGATTCAAACCCTAGGAATAAAATACCGAAATATCATACTGCTCTGAGACTAATGCCTGCTCACATTTCTCGGCCGGTGGCCGTAGACCGGTGGTAATCGTTGGTAATCCGTGGTGTGAGTGATGCCCCAACATCGGTCCACATCGGTCTAGTAGTCCGGACTTACAAAGTCCCAGCGATGCATTGCTAATCATTAAACAATGTCCCAGGGTAATTGGCCGATGTATGTTACATCGCTTATACAATGGCGAACATCGTTTGTACGTCGGTCGACTATGGGCAATTGTTTGGTCGAACATTGACCAATGATTGGCCATTTCTGTTGCCCACCACTCAACCCTCCGATGATTTTAGATTCAACGGAGACTTTACGATGCTCGGCCATACATCGGCCAATCCTTGAAAGATGTGTTAATGATTAGTGAAGTTTCGCATTTTCGCGCTTCGCCGTCGCATCTGCGCACTTTCCTTTCTTCGCAAATCGCATTTCGCAACTTCGCCCTTGCAACTTCGCACTCTCGCATTTAAGGCGATGGTGCGAGTGGCCCCAGCGGAACACCATAGCAATTGGATCAAATACCATGGACATGTGTTTAAATTAAAAGAGAATATTCAGTCAAATCATTAAAACCTTTGAAAAGCGTATTTTGCTTCTTTCCGAGCACCAAGGACATTATTGGACAATGAACAGCCCTCGAATGTATGTCGCTTAATATAGCCTTAGGCTTTACGCTCCCTTGTTCCTGGACAATACCACAATAAGATAAAAAAAAACAAATTCAGACTCAGTGATTTCAGGTTTTCTTCATAAAAGAATGAAAAAGAATGAAATAATTTTCTTAAATGGATTTATTAAGCATGTTGGAAAAAAAATGTGTGTGTGTTGGTGGAGGGGGTGTGTGTTAGGAAAGTACATTTGCATTCTGCAACGAGTACAATAACCCTGTTTGCTTACATTTTTCAAATATGAATTACGTGTCACCAGTGTGCAATACACATATTTACCCTACTTGGTGTAATAGCTGCTCTCCGAAAAATATATGTCGAATTTACAGACCTGTATGTCAATATAATTATTTTTTTCGGAGAGCTACAGTTCTGCAGCTAAGTTTGTAGGACCTTGATACTGTAAACTTTGAAGGTTGTATTCATTTTTCCGTACACAAATTAATCTAGTTTGTTAATGGCATTCTTGTTTATGTTGTGCATAAAACATCGTATTGACCTTGAGAACGACAATACATTTACGACAATACAAATCGAACTTAATGGGACCAAAAAAATCGAAACATTTTTGGATTCGAAATATAGGCATTAAAAACAGAAAAAAAGAATTTCTGACTACCACCTGACATAACTATGGTATTGGAAATATCGGTGTGCGTTGTTGAACATCCCCTAGAGGATTTTTCTCTCGTATGCATGGAGACACAACCATTTGTCAATAGAGGGCAGTGAATTTACATAAACATCTATACATGGCCCTCAGGGCCATTTATGAATGAGGGTCTTTTTGCGTGCATGTCAACACTTACTATGACGAGGGACCTCGATCGGTTCATACGGTATCATCCGAAGGACCGATCTCCGCGTCCCGCAGTGGATTCGAATCCGCGACTTAAGGACACGGCGCCACGCGGAACACTTTTTGGTTAGAAGGAGAATACATACATTTTCACTTTACGATCCATAGAGCTCCGTCTTAACACAAACACATAACACCCATGGATCACTCACTTCCCAATTTAGGAAGAGCTAGGGGGCCCCCTTTTTAAAAATTACGAACCTAGATTATATAAAGAATTTTAACCACTGTGCCAGGCCAGTGTAAAGATGTGTAATGACTACCATAGTAATAATGAAATGACGGAGTCATTTTCTAACGACAAAAACCCGAAGAAAAAAAAAAAAAATTTTGTATGCACTACTGTATTTAAAAATTTTACCCCTGTTGAAAATTGACATTTTTTTTCCTAATAGAGTGTTTGAACTTCAATGTTTAATTCTCCAATATGTCCTCATTCACCAACAGTGGACGCACGTTTAAATAAATCACCATTACATTTGTATATTTCTATATTTCAAACACATTGAAAATCGCAAAATGCCAAATATTAGTTATATTGGTTGGCTGTCTTTTATTCCTTTCATATTTGGATGTTTGACTGATTATAGACATTGATAGCTAAGACAAAAAAGCGGAAAGATATGCAATGTTATATAATTATGTATATATTTTGGATGATATAAAGTCCTGTTAATTAGGTAGAATGTATCGAAAAGGATATTAATAATATCTCGTACGAAGACATACTTTTGGTATAATATATTATGTATTTCCTAATGAAAAAAAGGTGAAATTAATGAACACTGATTTTAAAATATCAACAATCTATTGGAATTCCCATGGGTAACAATTGTGCTCCATTATCAGCAGACCTGTTTTTATATTCATATGAAGCAGAATTTGTGCAAAATCTTATGCGTGAAAAGAAGAAAACACTCGACATTTAGATATATCGACGACGCATTGTCAATTAACAATAGTAATTTCCATTCCTACGTCGATACAATATATCATGGTGAACTTGAGATAAAAGATACCACAGAGTCTGGCACATCTGTTTCATACTTGGATATTTTACTTGAAAAATGTGTTAATGGTAATCTAACAACCAAGCTATATGATAAACGTGATGACTTTAACTTTTCTATCGTCAACTTTCCTTACTTATGCAGCAATATACCTTCATCACCTGCATATGGCGTCTATATAAATTGATTCGATACACAGGAGTACCTATATTCTCTATGTATGAACAATTTCTAAAACACTGTAAATTATTGACAAGCAAGTTGATGAAACAAGAATATCAGCAATCTCGTTTAAAGACATCATTTCTTTAGTTCTATGGTCGATACACGGCGGGTGTGACCGGTCAGCAGGGGGTGCTCACTCCTCAATGGCACCTGATCCCACTTCTGATGTTTCGCAGGTCAGTGTTTGCTCTGCTCCTATTTTGTATTGTTTTATAGATGTTGATATTGAATACTGTTCGTTATCTCCATATCCTTCTTCCATCAGTTATAAATACAACAAGTTGCTGTCCTTTTAAAAAGGACTGCAATACGTGGACCATATGCATGTTTTTCTAACCGAAATTCAATTAAGAAATTTTCTAGGTGTAGTGAATATTCATGTAGGTTTGTTCACATTTTCCACAATGATCTGCCTACTTATGACTGATTGTAGTCTCAAAGCAAAGTTGTTAAATTTTATCTCCGATTAGCGGCCTTAAGTTTTGTCAGTTTCAAAAATCGGGCTATTTTGATACATATGCATGTAACCGATAATGGCTGCGACTTGACACCTGTTCTGGATTTATGCGGAAGAAAAACAAAGATCTGATGATGGTTCACGTGTATCACAGCTCTGTAGCACGCAGAAATTTTTGCCCCCCCCCCCCCCACACACACACATTAAAACCCGTTGCTATATATAGACCTCTATCAAACGGCATTGGATTGCTGAAAAAATTATTTTGCGAACCTTGATGCACAAGACTTATTCCGTTGAAAGCTTCTTCTATTTTTTAAAATCTAGAACTAGTCGTTGAATGACGTTTTTCATTCAAGTTGTAAAGTTACATGTATCTAAGTTCTTCCTACTTTTTAAAATGCTTGTACAATAGAATCAAAGTTTAGTTTGTACATAAAAGGTATATGACTGTATAAGAGAGAAATTCGGATCCGCCAATGACTATGTAAATGCGATATGTGGATTTAAAAGCGCGATTTGCAAATAATGGCATATTCTAATTCGAATAGGGCGAATTATTCTACGGGCAGGTTACCTAAGGTGCGAACTCTCCAGCATTCTCGCGCATGCGAAGCCTGTCGTTTGCCCAAGGCATCCTGTTAAACCTCGCTTATATATTTACTTCGTGGACCCAAGGGTCCACGCAATGACATATATGTCTGCAATATATTCCTTTTAAAATTGTTCCTATACAAAGCAATAAACGAAAAAAAGTCCATCATATCTATTGTTATACCTTTAAAAATTTGTTCTTACATAAATCTAAACGAAAAAATTCTAACATTTTTAATGTTTTGCTGAGCGGGCACAAAAAAAAAATCGATGTTGGACTGTTGAGTGAGATGTTGGACCGCTTACGCCACAGAATGGGTGGGGCTTAATCTCATTTTCATTCGTTAAACAGTTAACGTTAAATCACGGAATACAGCATAAAATACATGTATGTCAATAAAATAAAATGAAAAGTATAACAAAATAATTACTAGTATTGACAGAGTTCTCGGGCTAAATGCGTTTTGTCGGACCCTCGAACCAAACTGTGTGCTTTCAGTCTAACAGCCTCAGACAGACAGTTTGGTTCTTGGGTCCGACAAAACGCATGTTGCCCTCGAACCCAGTCAATAAATGTGTAATGATTTGCTGAGCAGGCATAAAAACATTCGATGTTTGACCGCTTAGTGAGATGTTGGACCGGTCGATGAGATGTTGGATCGCTTCAGTCACAGAATGGGCGGAGCTTAATCTCATTTTCATTCATTGGTGTTCAGAAGTGACGGATCGGAGGTTACATGACGGTAGATAGTACAAAATACATGTATGTGAAAAAAAAAATGAAAATGAAAGGTATAGCAAAACTTTTATTGACTAAGTTCTGCGTTTTGTCGTTCTAGCATCCTCAGACAGACAGTTGGTTCTTAGGACTGACAAAGCGCATGTTGTCCTCTAACTCCGTCAATAAATGTATAATATTTAACTTATTTAATTTAACTTTGACCTTTTTCATAAATATGTAAAATTAACATAAATAGTTAAGTGCTTTTCTTTGTTTGCTAGTACGGAAATTAACGTCGGAGCTTTTGCAGAAAAAAATATATAAGAGGTATATAATATTTTCTGCAACAGCTGGGACGTTGCCCAAACTCGAAAATCCTATTTCGTGGGGGTGGGGTGGGTGAAGGGGGGGGGGCAACTTTTTCGGATACCAACTTCTTTCAGTATCTTCTTCTCTTGCAAACAATGCTACATTACCCTTATTTCAATTTACTGTACCACAAAAGGGGGGAGGCAACCAGCCTATCAATGAACATTTGCAATAGTAAAAGTTATGTTGGGAAAAAAGTGGGGGGGGGGGAGGAGCCCCCCTTCCCTTCTCTGTTGCTACGTGCCTGTATTATTTCATAAATAAGGAAAGATGATCATAGAAAAGCTAAAGTTATTCGTTTGGCATAAAATTTACTTTTAATTTGGTCTTAAATATACCGGGGGTAGTTGTACTGGTATAGTCAGAAGAACGTCCAAATATGAATCAGACGTGGCAATCATATACATGAAAGAAGGACATAAAATTTCTGCATGTCTGAAAAATATCGTGCGTGTATTATGTGGATTCAATTTTATTCATAAACAGTGGGAATCTCTTTGAGAAATTCTTTTCAAAATTTACTCGTAGAATAAAGAAGATTCCATGCATAATGTACATTCAAGTACGTGTACATGTATGATAACATGGTCGTCTGAGAATTGGATACAGGCATATTTAGAGGAATTTTTTAAATCCCATTGTCATATTGTAATTTTTTGATTACCGAGTGGTAGTAAATTCAAAAATTACAAAATGACACCACTTTAAAACAGTGCTTCAATTGTGAAACTAATGTAAAAACATTTCAATACAGTCTTGTGTATTTTGAATTTTTGATGTAGATAAATGTTTTCAATTTTGACCTTCCTAGTGAATATAAGGATATTTCATTCCTAAATTGAACTGAAAATACAGTAGATTGAAAACAATTTCAGAAAAGTTATATCATCTGCATCCGAATTTCGCTCAAACGAACATATTCAGGCACTAGGAAATTGAGAAGGGGCTTGCCCTCCGGTTTTTGATGCCCGCATAAAGCGGAGCGGATCAAAAACCCTTGATTTGAGGGGGTGATAGAATCAGGAGGGGTGGAGTATTCTCCCACTTCTATTTCCATGATCGTATTTTTTTGTTGTTGTTCTTTTTTAACATTTAAAATGTTCACTGGAAGTCTGATTGTCCTTTTCATGCTACCCCCAAACGTTTTAAATTTGATACAGAAGAGTAAAAGGAAATCACCCTTACATCACAAAACTTTTTGATCCAAGATATTTCTAAGGTAATTTGTCATTTTGCCTCTTAAAATACACCTTTCATTGGTATGCTTCGATATTTATTGTTTTTCTACATTTTGCCAAAAAAGATTTCAAGTACAAAACTTATACTGGTTAAATTAAGCTGATGTTAGCTCCGATGGTCTCATTGGGTTTGCATGTCTCTGACTTTTAAACAAGAAACTTGACATGTCTGCTCCATCAGTTTTAATCGTTGAAACATATAAAACTTTCATTGATGTTTTTTTTTTCTGTCATGACGATCACTGATTTTTTAAAATTGAAAAACAACGCTCTCCTTGCCCTTTTGGGCTCGATAAGCCCTTTACTCCTCTAAATTCTGAGTCATTGCCTTGACCTTAAAAAAAATACAATGATGGTATAATGTAATATTATCAATATACGAGGGATATTGGGAAATTATTGAGACATTTACATTTACTCCATAAAGGACATAACTTTTTCTACGGACATATTCAATGGGGTTATTATTTGTCTTTATGCATAGAAAAAAGTAACCCCACCCCCCCAATTCCGGAGAAAAAATTTCAAAACTAGTTCAGGAAGTTCTTAATATAGTTTTAGTCCATCCTCGCAAGCCACTGGTTCTGAGTGAAAACATTGCGTTTTGCGCAGTTTGGGGGGGGGGGATTTCTCCACTTTTAAGCATTGATCAATCAACTACCATTCACTCACTAATTCTAGACACATTCTTTCAACAATCTGTTTATATTATCCACCTCTCAACTCTTTATAGTCAGGGACGTAGCAACAGTGGGGGCCAGGAGGAGGCCTAGCCCCCCCTTTTTTCCCCAACATTACCTTTACTATTGAGAATGTCCACTGTAAAGTTGGTTCCCCCCCCCCAATTCTTACCACCGTATACTGATATGAAGGAAATGTAGTATTGTATGTATTGTATGCGAAAAAATTGGAAGTAAAAGAAAGTTGGCCTTGGAAAAAGTTGGGAATTTTTTTTTATGCTTGTCAACTTTTACAGGTAAGTAAAAAAAAATTCTCTGGTTGCCCCCCCCCCTTCCACTTTCAAAAACGATGCTACATGCCTGATAGCAGTCTCTACAAGACTAATATTTAAAACCACAACGCTACAGTTCTGCAGCTAGGAATTAGGTCACACCAATAAAATTTATTGTTCATCGGACCCGCGCGCTCTTATTTAAACAAAACTATACAAATAATATATTTGAAATTCCCGCACCATTGGAATTCTTTGCTGTTTTCTGTTATATTTCCGCTCTATTTATCGTACTTTTAATCTACTTACTCTGCAAATCAGAAAAAATATAATTGTCCGCTCAATTTTTTTCACGCCCCGCCTTAAAATTTTGCCTTCAAAAAAGTAATAATATTATTTAACCGCTACCCCGCTCGTACTTTTTTCATCAAATGTCCGACGGACAGTGTGGCCTTATTCACATGTATTGACTTTTACTTCCTTTCCTTTTTTTCTCAAATTTCTTCTATATAATCTACTCATTCTAGTATATGAATGATGTACGACAATTACAATGGAAGTTAATCCTTTCATTTTCAAAACAAGATGGAATGGAATGCAACCCCCATTCGAATTAAATTCATGTCTATTCAGGACATACACAACGTACCTTACCTACTGATAATTTTCCAAGATATTCTAAATTTAAACTTATAATATCATTAAATGTTCTTGGACAAAAAATCAGCATGCGTTTCCAGGGGTTTTGAAAAGATATCGAATTTTGAAAATTTTTGCATTATTTAAATAAAAATGTACAAAAATTATAAAACATGAATTCCAGATTTTTTCCATCAAAAATTGTTTAAGAAGAGGTGTACAAATCCATATATAGACATTAAAAATATTGCACACAGGCCCTTCACTTAGTGGAACTCTTCAACTCCAAGGCAGAATCCAAACAAGAGGCCCATGGGCCACATCGCTCACCTGAGAAGCTTTGACCATTCTGTTCTTTACCAGATTTCCCCCTTGTTATACATAATGCATCCCCACCCTACCCCACTGATCATAATTTAGACATTTTAAAATCTACACTACCCCATGATCCTTCAATGGGCACATATGTTTCAGCTTTTTTGGCCCAGTGGTTCCTGAGAAGTAGATTTTCAAAGATTTTCCTATATATTCCTATGTAAAACTTTGATTCCCTATAATGGCCCTACCCTTCCCCCGGGGGTCATTATTTGAACAATTTAGCATCTACACTATACCAGGATGCTTCGTCATAAGTTTCAGATTTTCTGGCCCAGTGGTTTTTGAGAAGAAGATTTTCAAAGATTTTTCCTATATATTTCTATATAAAACTTTGAATCCCCATTGTGGCCCCGCCCTTCCCTCGGGGGTCATTATTTAAACAATTTAGAATCTACACTATCCCAGGATGCTACTACATCAGTTTCAGCTTTTCTGGTCCAGTGTTTCCTTAGAAGTAGATTTTCAAAGATTTTCCTATATATTTCTATGCAAAAATTTGATACCCCATTGTGGCCCCGCCCTTCCCCTGGGGGTCACGATTTGAACAATTTAGAATCTACACTATACCAGGATGCTTCCACATAAGTTTCAGCTTTTCTGGCCCAGTGGTTCTTGAGAAGAAGATTTTAAAAGATTTTTCCTTTATATTTCTAAGCAAACTTTGATTCCCCATTGTGGCCCCGCCCTTCCCCCGGGGGTCACAATTTGAACAATTTAGTATCTACACTATACTAGGATGCTTCCACATAAGTTTCAGCTTTTCTGGCCCAGTGGTTTTTGAGAAGAAGATTTTCAAAGATTTTTCCTATATATTTCTATGTAAAACTTTGATACCCCTGTGTGGCCCCGCCTTTCCCCCGGGGGTCACAATTTGTACAATTTAGAATCTACACTATACCAGGATGCTTCCACATAAGTTTCAGCTTTTCTGGCCCAGTGGTTCTTGAGAAGAAGATTTTCAAAGATTTTTCCTATATATTTCTATGTAAAACTTTGATACCCCATTGTGGCCCCGCCTTTCCCCCGGGGGTCACAATTTGTACAATTTAGAATCTACACTATACCAGGATGCTTCCACATAAGTTTCAGCTTTTCTGGCCCAGTGGTTCTTGAGAAGAAGATTTTCAAAGATTTTTCCTATATATTTCTATGTAAAACTTTGATACCCCATTGTGGCCCCGCCTTTCCCCCGGGGGTCACAATTTGAAAAATTTAGAATCTACACTATACCAGGATGCTTCCACATAAGTTTCAGCTTTTCTGGCCCAGTGATTCTTGAGAAGAAGATTTTCAAAGATTTTTCCTACATAATTCTATATACTGTATACAGGGTTATTTTCGCCCCTTGTTATTTTCGCCCTTCTGCACTTGCGAACTATTTTGCCCCGTTTAAAATTCGCCCAGTCATAGTTTTGTTTAAGAAATTATGCTGTGTAATTTGAATTCGCACCGTTTTAAATTCGCCCAATCAGGAAGAGGGCGAAAGGGGCGAAAATAAAACGGGAGCAAAAATTTCCCTGTATACAGTAAAAATTTGATTCCCCATTGTGGCCCTGCCCTTCCCCCGGGGGTCATTATTTGAACAATTTAGAATCTACACTACCCAAGGATGCTGTCACATAAGTTTCAGCTTTACTGGCCCAGTGGTTCTTGAGAAGAAGATTTTTTACTGACCCCACCCTATTTTTGTCTTTTCTTGATTATCTCCCCTTGCGAGGGGATATGTCCCTTTATTTTAACAATTTAAATTCCCCTTCACCCAAGGATGCTTTGTACTAAGTTTGGTCAAAATTGGCCCAGTGGTTCTTGAGAAGAAGTCGAAAATGTGAAAAGTTTACAGACGGACAGACAGATGGACAGACAGACAGACAGACAGACAGACGGATGGACGACGGACAAAATGTGATCAGAAAAGCTCACTTGAGCCTTCGGCTCAGGTGAGCTAAAAAGTTAAAACTACGTTGCGTATGACCTTAACATGAAAGTCAAGAAATTTTACTGAAATTCTAAAGGACATTATGTACTCCTTTAATTAATATACTATTATATGAACCTTTCTCCTTCCACAGAAGCCAATTTGGATATAAAAGCATAAAGTGTACACTTAAACTTGTTTTATTTTCTTCCTTGCATGGTCATTTCAACATAAAAGTATTTGTACATACATTTTAAAAATTTGTATCATGACAAGGGATAATTTTCACTGAGTGATTAACAAATTCTTCAAAATTCTAAACAAAATATGATAAATCTTCTACAATTGTTTCTATTAAAGAGCTTAACATTAATGGACTGAAGAAAATAATGCATTCCTTTTGAAAATAAAATAACCTAACAAATCCTGCTTCAGCTGTGTATTGTATATGAATATCCATCCACTGATCTCCAAGTAGACATGATTGAAGAATTGTGGTTCTATGAACTATCATTTGGCAAAGAAAAATTCTGTACATTTTAGTTTTAAAATTTGGTCATTTTTTGTATAATTTTATGAGGAGCTCTCCTTCTAAAGGAAATCAATATAGTCTAAAAATGGTCACAACCACCAGCCATATATAAATTTCCTTCTTATGAATTCTGGCATGTAGTAATTTGAAGAAAAAAATGAATTGAATCTAAATGATCTAGGCCACACTAATGAAAATTTTTGTTCGTCGGACCCACACGCTTATTTAAACAAAACCATACAAATAATATTAATTTCAAATTGTCGCACCATAAGAATTCTGTGCTATTTTCTGTTCCATTTCCGCTCTATTTATTGTATTTTATATCTGCTTACTCTGTAAATCAGAAAAAATATAATTGTCCGCTCAAATTTTCACGCTCCGCCTAAAACATTGCCCAGCAAAGAGTAATAATATTATCATTTAACTGCTTGGACTTTTTTTAAATCAAATGTCCGACGAACAAGAAATTAAATTGGTATGGCCCTACATAACTTTTTAAGCTTTGTGAAAAATGGTAACACTACATGATTGTATATATAAAAAGAATAAAATTACATGTACATGCATTAATATAAATTATAAGGCAAAATAATCCATCTTTAGATCTATGGTATTGTTGATATAATATTCAGACATAAAGTTCTTTAATTTTCTTTATGACTAATGCCTTCATTTTTTTACTTCCTTAATGTCAAATCAAATCCTTTAATGGTAGTGCTTTGGGTCATGTTGCTGTGAAGATACATCTGAAATATGCAGTTTTCTTCTTCTCCCTGTCGTTTGGAGTTTTAAGGTACCGAGGTAATACCTGAAATTAGAAAACATCATTTCTGAGCATTTAAAGCAATGTAATCAAGCAAATTCAAATAATTGTGGTCCCTCGCTTTCGGTGTCTTAGTTTGTAAGGTGCTATTATATATAGCATATTGTGTTAAATATTAATTCCCTATCATATATTGTCAATTCCAAAGCAATATTTTGAATTAAGGTCAAATAAAAAGGTCAAGGATTATAATCATTCCAAGGTCCGAAACATCTCGATCTTGTCTCACTAAAGGGACATCAAAAATGAAAACCAAAATCAAAAGTTACAATGAAAACAAGAGGCCCATGGGCCCACATCGCTCACCTGAGCACATGGGCTAGTTAAAAAAACACAAGTCAGCTCAGTATTGAAGTTTACTTGTTGGGGGGGGGGGATGAAATTTTTTAATACTTGAGAACTCGCTTGATTAAAATTATATGTTATACATGTACTGCTGAGAATTCACTTCAAGTGAGTTTTTTAACTGTAGATATAACTAAAAATGGTTGGGAGGTGGATAAAATATACACTATTTTATACAGAATAAGTCCAGAATTAGGAATGGAAAGGTAGTTGATTGACCAATGCCAGAAAATGGAAAAATTTTCCCCAAAAGTGCGCAAACAATGCCCTGTAAATTCCACCTTTTTTGCAGTACGGGACCTATAGCGTTAGAGTCAGACAATTTATAAAACCATAGTGCTACAGATCTGCAGCTAAATTTTGCCATACTTGAAAAGAAGATTTGTCCTACATATTACTTGATCTCCCATTGTGACCCCTCGTTAACCCTCCCTAAACCCAAGAGATCATGTTATGAACAAACTTGAATTAACTCTGAGGATATTTCCATATTAATATCACAATCATAGCTTTGCTGATCTTGAGCAAAGGATTTTAAAAAAAAATTCCTATATATTTCTATATAAAAATTTGATCAGCCAGTGTGGCCCTGCCCTACCCCCGGGTGTCATGATTTGTACAAACTTGAATCTACACCACCTAAGGATGCTTCGACAAGAGTTTTATCTTTCCTGGCCCAGTGGATTTTTTAAGATTTTTCCTATATATTCTATGTAAACCTTTGATCAGCCATTGTGGCACCGCCCTACCCCGGTGAGTCTTGTTTTCATTGTAACATTTGATTTTGGTTTTAATTTTTGATGTCCCTTTTGTGAGACAAGATCGAGATGTTTCGGACCTTGGAATGATTTTAATCCTTGACCTTTTTATTTGACCGGGGCTCACCTGAGCTCATTGTCTAGGAAAAAGCACAGATCAGGTCAAAACTGAAAAAATTGAGAGGCAGGGGGGGGGGTGTGTCGCTTGGTTATGATTTGAACAAACTAAAATATACATTAAGGGGGTTGATTCCATATAAATATCACTAATCATGGCTTTGAAGTACTTGAGAAGAAGATTTAAAAAGATTTTCATATATATTCTTATGAAAGAGTTTCATCGGCCATTGTGGCCCCATCCTACCCCTGGAGGTCATGATTTGAACAAACTTGAATCTACACTACCTGAAGATGATTACACATGAGTTTCATCTTTCCTGGCCCTGTGTTTCTTGAGAAGAAGATTTTTAAAGATTTTTCCTATATACTCCAATGTAAAACTTTGATTGGCCATTGTGGCCCCACCCTACCCCTGGGGGTCATGATTTGAACAAATTTGAATCCACACTACCTGAATATGATTCCGGGTGAGTTTCATCTTTCTTGGCCCAGTGGTTCTTGAGAAAAAGATTTTTAAAGATTTTTCTTATATACTCCTAGGAAAACTTTGATCAGCTATTGTGGCCCCATCCTACCCCGGGGGTCATGATTTGAACAAACTTGAATCTACACTACCTGAAGATGATTACACATGAGTTTCATCTTTCCTGGCCCAGTAGTTCTTGAGAAGAAGATTTTTAAAGATTTTTCCTATATACTCCTATGTAAAACTTTGATCGGCCATTGTGGTCTCACCCTACCCCTGGGGGTCATGATTTGAACAAGCTTGAATCTACACTACCAGGGTCTGACAAATCCCATTGCCCGACGCCCGGGGCTAGTGAATTTTTAAGGGGGGGAGGCAAGTGAATTTTTTTAATAGGTACATGTCCGTGGGCAAGTGACTTTAAAAAAATCAATAAATATTTTTAACAAAAGGCCCATGGGCCCAGCGCTCACCTGAGCATTGTGGCTAGGAAAAAGTAGAAATTGGTTTATAATTAAGTAGTTTAAATCCAAAAGTAGTCCAATGACCAATCATGGCTTTGTTATTCTTGATGAGATGATTTTTAAAGAATTTTTCAATATATATATATCTATGGAAACTTGGATGGCCATTGTAGCACTGCCCTACCCCCGGGGGTCATGATTTGAACAAACTTGAATCTACACTACCTGAAGATGCTTCCATACAAATATGATCAATTATGGCTTTGTTATTCTTGAGAAGAAGATTTTTAAATAATTTTCCTAAATATTTCTATGTAAAACTTTGGTCGGCCATTGTGGCCCCGCCCTACCCCCAGGTGTCATGATTTGAAGAAACTTAATTGAATCTACACTACCTGAGGATGCTTCCATATAAATATGATTAAATATGGCTTTGTTATTCTTAAGAAGAAGATTTTTAAAGAATTTTCCTATATATTTCTATGTAAAATTTGGTCGGCCATTGTGGCCCTGCTCTACCCGCAGAGGTCATAATTTGAAAAAACTTGAATCTACACTACCTGAGGATGCTTCCAAATAAATATGATCAATTATGGCTTTGTTATTCTTGAGAAGATTTTCAAAGAATTTTCATATATATTTCTATGTAAAACTTTGGTCGGCCATTGTGGCCCCGCCCTACCCCCAGGTGTCATGATTTGAACAAACTTGAATCTACACTACCTGAGGATGCTTCCATATAAATATGATTAATTATGGCTTTGTTATTCTTAAGAAGAAGATTTTTAAAGAATTTTCCTTTATATTTCTATGTAAAATTTAGTCGGCCATTGTGGCCCCGCTCTACCCGCAGAGGTCATGATTTGAAAAAACTTGAATCTACACTACCTGGGGATGCTTCCAAATAAATATGATCAATTATGGCTTTGTTATTCTTGAGAAGATTTTCAAAGAATTTTCATATATATTTCTATGTAAAACTTTGGTCGGCCATTGTGGCCCCGCCCTACCCCCGGGGGTCATGATTTGGACAAACTTGAATCTACACTACCTGAGGATGCTGCCATATAAATATGATCAATTATGGCTTTGTTATTCTTAAGAAGAAGATTTTCAAAGAATTTTCCTATATATTTCTATGTAAAATTTGGTCGGCTATTGTGGCCCCGCCCTACCCCCGGGGGTCATGATTTGAACAAATTTGAATCTACACTAACTGAGGATGTTTCCCCATTAGTTTCATCTTTTCTGGCACAGTGGTTCTTGAGAAGAAGATTTTTAAAGAATTTTCCTATATATTTCTATGTGAAACTTTAGTCGGCCATTGTGGCCCCGCCCTACCCCCGGGGGTCATGATTTCAACAAACTTGAATCTACACTAAATGAGGATGTTTCCCCATAAGTTTAATCTTTCCTTGCACAGTGGTTCTTGAGAAGAAGATTTTTAAAACATACCACCAAATTTTCATTAATTCCCAATTATCTCCCCTTGAATAAGGGCGTGGCCCTTCATTTGAACAATCTTGAATCCTCTTCACCCAAGGATACTTTGTGGCAAGTTTGGTTGAAATTGGCCCAACGGTTCTTGAGAAGAAGATGAAAATGTGAAATGTTTACGACAACGACAGCGCCGACTATAACAACGACAGACAACGGACAAATTGTGATCAGAAAAGCTCACTTGAGCCTTTGGCTCAGGTGAGCTAAAAATGTTATAGGACAGGAGTCTGAAGTTCTTATCGTCAAAAAAAAAAAAATCCGGAAAGAAATTTTCCTACCTTCAACTAAAATACACCATGATGGCAATATGTTTTGGGGGGACACACTTAAACTAATAGATCTGGGCTTGGCCTAAAAAATCTCGCAACAAATTGAGTATTCGGAGCGTCTTACTACTTATTCAAGTTAAGAAATCCAATCTGCTTGACGACTACAGGCCGTTTCTGGCCCTTTTTCCTCTTTAACAGCTCATCCTGGACTCCATGCCACTAAACTGGAAGTAAATCTCGCAGTGTATATTTGACGTCTATGAACATGATCATGATGATGAAAGCTTGTTCAAATGAAATAAAATAAATAATTATTCAACATATTTTGATTCAGTTATTTTAAACATATTTAAGAAAACTTTAAAAGTTATCAATTCTTTTTCTTACTTGTAAGACGATATGTACCAGGGACAGATAATTCTATTTTTACACGGTGCCAAATTTAAATCATTGAAAAGCCAAGTCAACAAAGAGCCAAACAGCTTGTCTTACCGACCTGATGAGGCATTATTTTGTTTTAAAAATATATATTTTTTTAATTGATTACATATGGAAACATAATATTGTACATGAAGACTTACATACATTTTTTTTCTTTTCTTCAATTACGTAAAATATTCACTGCGGTGTTCACTTCCAGTTTAGTAGCATGGAGTCCACTCCATACTCCACTAATCAACCTCTTTCAAATGACACCAAGGTCAATGACTTTGTGACCTTGACTGTGACCTTAATGCTAAAAATAGCTTTTTCCAAACTTTGTTGCCGCCGGGCGCATAGTGTTTCACAAACACATCTTGTTTTTTTTTATGGTCTACATACCCTCTATACTAGTACTGTGTGTACATCTGTCCTCCACATTCAGCTTAAGTACAGGATCTTGGCTAGAAGTTGACAAAAATTCAGGATACCTGTGATTTAAAGAAATATCAGTAAGAATGTGCTGCAAATCACATATTCCATATAATATCAAATATGACACTATACCGGGGCAAAAAAAATATACATGACTCTACTCATGTTTCCTGTCACCTGACCTATCCTCCATTTTACTCTCCGAACCTCATAGTTTTTTTTTTCACGTTTTCATTTTTTTTGCTATTTTCCCGAAATGTTTAAATCGGCCAACAATATTAAATGTTTTTTACAGATGAGTTTCAGAAGCGTTTTAATACAAAACTTGGGCAGACCTGTCAAAACAAGAGGCCCATGGGCCACATCGCTCACCTGAGAAGCTTTGACCATTCTGTTCTTTACCAGATTTCCCCCTTGTTATACATAATGCATCCCCACCCTACCCCACTGATCATAATTTAGATATTTTGAAATCTACACTACCCCATGATCTTTCCATGGGCACACATGTTTCAGCTTTTTTGGCCCAGTGGTTCCTGAGAAGAAGATTTTCAAAGATTTTTCCTATATATTTCTATGTAAAACTTTGATTCCCTATAATTGCCCCACCCTTCCCCCGGGGGTCATGATTCCTACAATGTAGAATTTACACTACCCCAGAATGTTTCCACAT